>NC_083624.1:27841910-28084410 GCF_963584025.1 Labrus mixtus
TGTTTCAGCCACATAATTCTCTGTTTGTTGCGCAAGATTGAAACCTGAACACAGCAGCCTGTTGCAAACTGCCTTCTGGTGGCCGTCTTGAAGTGTGCTGCTAACACAGTTTGAACAGAAAATCCTTCACTGCCTCGCCTGGCCTGCCAAACAACTGACATATTAAGGTTGACCAAACTTCATCCCCACATCCCACCTGATACACGGCCTGCATCCCAAATGAACTGCTGTGTGTATCATGTGGGATCAAAGAGTAAGAAGAGGAAAACATGGCAGACGACATGTGCAATGAAGTCCATGGTGGTTGTGGTAGCATAACCACGTGTGCCCACTAACAAAGTGGATTTCAAACATATACGTGTACAGTGTATTATTTGCATATGGACATCGAAATGAACAAATTCAACATGTTTCATTAACCCTTTCCTGGATGCAACATGGCCGTTGTTTCAAAATGAGAATTTTTTTTCCAAGTGGGGCAGGAGGCAGAGCAGATGTTGAGAATGAAATGAGATTTGGGCCTCTGCTGTTCTTTCAAAAGCAGAGAGGGGAAAAGTGTCTCTCAATATATTTATATTCTAACCAAACAGGCGTAAATACACGAAGGCTTGAACTTTCATTAAAAATTAAAGAAATAAAACAAGGAAGCTCAGCTTCAAAAACCTCCCTGCATTGAGAGAGGGGAGTGTCGCTCGAAGTAAAAATTCAGGGTTGAAAATTGCACCAAATTGATTAAAGCTGCCATATACGTCTAGCCATAAACACTAGAAGATTACATTTAGTTCAACATGTGCAGATGTGTCCTACTCAAGCTCAATGACTCATGGAACAAAAATGTAATTCTTAAAATTAATGTCATTAGCCCATGGGCTAATTCTAGGCAGTTCGGTTCTAGGCAGGGGCCAACAGGGGCCAGTTCCCCTGTAACACTGAGCTTGGCCCCCCCTGTGGCCACCCCTCCAAAAGGAAGAATCCCCCTAACACATACACAGTATTTGAGTCAACAACTGGACTCACATTCTAGTATTCAATTCTGTTACTGAAACAAATATAAATCATGGTATTTTATGATGTGCACTATTATTTGGCATTATATTTATATATTTTTTAAAGCGATCATCTTTGTCTTTTTTTCACCTGGGTTTAATGTTCCCCTCTGACAAAACAATTGACCCCAGTTTGGCCCCCTCAGTAAAAGTGGTCTAGAACTGCCACTGCATTAGACAGTCACATCTATGATCCCTATAAGTTACTCTGATTGGTTCTGTATTAATCTTGTATTCAATTAAAGCATGCTGATTATTTTATTACAAATTTTCCCTCATTGAAATGAGGGCCTTTGTGTTATTCAGTATTGTCATGAAATATTAATGCTTTACTCTCCCTTCTTACCAAAAGCCCTTTTAATACAACTGAGTGTTGTAAATCAGAACAAAGTAGCATCGTCCTTCAGCTTTTTCTCAACATTGACATGAAAATGGTATAGTATTTGATTTAAAGGTACAGTCTTTGATTTTCAATTTCTAAACTGAAATTTAATAGAAAAACACAATGAAGGAGAAAATCCTCAAGATGAAAAGCAGTCCATACAGCAGCACGTTAAGTAGTCCTCAGATGGTGATCTAAATGGCAGAAAATGGACTGATGCTTTGTAGCATTGTATTTGGAGCCATAACGGACACCTTAATGAGCTCCACTGAGCTCCATTTCTTCCTCTGCAGGGATTCCTATATCAATCTCGACCTTGAGACACCAGGACTCGGGCTCTCTGATTTCTGGACACTCAGCCTCATTTTGGGAGTGACCTTCCTCCGTCCCCCCGCAGCTGCTCCTGATGCCAGCGAGCGTACAGACTCAGACAGGATGGACCCCCTGCTGGGAACAGTCGCAGCTCTCAGCCAGAGGATCAACTTACATCCATCAGTGCTGCAGAGATAAGATGTGAAATTAAATATTTGATCTCGACTGCCTGCTTTAGGAGGAAGGTTACATACATGTTTTTTTCCCCCCAATGCAAGGCCTGTTAGAGGTTAGAAAGTAGACTAGGAGTTTGTTAAGGCAGACTGCAGGACAAACAGTAATTCTCTGAACACACCCAGACATCCTGTTCTGTCTCTCTGGTCTGGTCAGAATGGGACTGTATGATGGCCAAAGGCAGCTTGGCTCACACAGCTGTGGAGGAAGATATATCAAATCTCTGTGTTGAGCAGATCCCCTGAGTTTTATTAACCAGGGAGGAGCTTATTACCAGGGAGACGAGGTGAATCACAATTGATAAAAGACAAATTTGAAATATTTCCCTTAGGGCAACAAATCATTGTTTCTTGACCTCAAAACTGCTTTCTAATATTTGTATTAACTACATGTAATGTGTGCAGTCATTAAACAGATATCTGGCATACATACTAACTGTTATTACATTTTGGAATGACTGTACTTCCCTTTATTTAGTGCTCAATGTAACTGTTATTGCCTCTGCTAAAATGTCTTTTTTTCACTTAAAGCAAGATTAGGCAACTGCTGATAAAAGAACATGTACTCTTCAAGTGTGGCAATAGATTGAGTGTAAAATCAGACCATTACGAGCATAAAGGAAGAAATGAAGCGTGGCTAATAGCTGTTCTTTGAGTAATAAGTTGTTTCAAGTCACTCTTTTGTCCACAGTGTACTGGTCTGCTTTGTGGAAGTGGGGAAGCAGAAAAATCTTCCCTGGTCTTATGCTTCCCTCTTGTGGTCATTTCAGGTAATTGTTTTGTTGTATTCTCAGAACATTAGAGACTTTCTAAGTACAGTATATCACTAAATTATGTGTTGCCCGCCATTATTTAGTAACAGTTGGATTTTAATTCCATGTTGTCTTCTGATGAACAGGAAGGAGTTAAGTCCAATAATGACCTGGACCCAGAAACTGTGTCTTCATGTACTGACTTTTTCATGTTTTTTTAAGCTGTGGCCACTTTAAGAAAAGATACAAATCTCAGATATATGCCGATAAACAATGTTACATGTTAAACAAAAATATACAATAAAAAGGAGATATATGACGATTAGCATCCATTGCTTGAGTGATTCTTGCTAATAAATACACAACTAGTTTACAGTCTTTAAACAGTTGTTGGTCCATTTACCCTCTTAAAGCCAGACGGTAAAGCAAAGTATTCCCAACAATACGTGCATGTTCTGACCCCTGCAGTGGCGATTCTGGAGTCTGTTTGGGCCCTAGGCAAACATTTACAAGGGGCCCCTCCAAACAGCGTTCGTCCCCATTATGTTATAAATAAGTTATTTTATAAAAGTGTCTCTACCCCATGTTTAGGCCAATAGACAAGCATCATTCAGACATAGTGAGTGCTGTCAGATGGGGCCAGTTAGGGGGCTTCCTACTGTCATTGCAAACCTTGCAAATTTTGAGTCACTGCTGTGGTTTAAAGTTGATCAGCCCTTGGGGGCCCCCTACTGACCTGGGGCCCCAAGCAGTTACCTGCCTCACCTGTTGATGAGCAGCGCCTCTGGACCCCAGCCACCATACCCCTAATGATATAACGCTCAGTTTAGATCATCTAATCTCTCACTACACACTTTATATAAAAGTATAATGGTGCAAATGAAATGTACCAATCTACAGAATAACCCTGTCAGCTAAACATTGTTCTTATGTGTACAAAGTACAAATACCCCAGGTTTGTATTGGCAGGAAAATAGATTTTTAATGCGACTGTTCAAACAGTTCATTAAAATAATGAATGACTATATAAAGTAATAAAAGCATATCCTTGAGTTTTATCTTCTAGAAAACACGTGTGGCAGTATTGACAAAGATGGCTGCTTTAGTAAAATAATACAGAAATTGGAGTACTTATTAACTGTAATATTTTAGCTGCTTTCACAATATAGTCACTACACGGAGTCTATATTTTTATATTCAGCATTAAAAACATTCATTGTTCCAAAGTATACATATCATTCAATGCTATATTAAAGTATTCTTTTTGTATCATTCATGACTTCAACACATTAAAAAATGTCTTCAATTTCATCAAACCATCATTACATATATAATATATTTTATACAAAGTTAAAGACGTAACACAACAGTTGGCATTAAGTGTTCAATCAGAGAGAAAGACTTTGAACAGAGACAACAGAGAAGTTATCGTAGTTAGACAGTCAAAGTGTGCTTCACACCAACGTCTCAGGCAGAGCTTCTGCCTTTTCTTTTGATAGTATCTGCCATATATGCCACCTCTCTGTTGGCCCATTTGGTGCACCAGGACCCTTTTCTGTGTCCGTGTTTAGGGCCGGGCTTTGCTTGTTCTCCTGTAGGGGTGGAGGATCTTTCTTACACGTGAAGAGGCAGGGCGTGGAGTGAGAGATATGAGTCTCCCTCAGCTGTCCCATGCAGTGAAAAGAAGTCAAACCATCCTTTACCAACGGGCATGCAGAGCGTCCTGTCCTGTCTGCTAAACTGTCCGAGCCGATGGCTGCTGATTGGCCACTCAAACCCTGATGTAATGATGATTGCTGTTGTCCCTGTCCTCTCTTGTCATGAGGACCACTGCTGCTGCGAGTCACTGGGAGGTGTGGCCTGCTTTCCAGCATGCCCAATGAGGTTTGTGTTGGTCTGTCAGGCTTGTTGTTACCGTGGTGACAGCTCGGCCCCTCTGATGAACCGTACGACTCACATTCTGACACGTCTCCAAGGGAGCCTGGGAGAAACCATTCATTAACACCCAGCACTCATTACATATCTCAAAACCTTCTGCAGCAACATGTTCAGAGAAATCTATTACCAGTGATGTGACGGACACTCAAATCTTTGCTGAACAGCTCGTGCCAGGTGTCCCAGAAATCCTCAGATGAAGCCTCTAAAAAAGAAACAAAACATGAAGAGGGTTACTTGATCATTCTGTCAATAAAACATTCGTTATAATAATTTAGACAAGCTTCTTTTGCCGTGAGCAAGGCGAGACAGCTTCTTCAGGTCTCGTCTGTTTTAACAGCTAAGCTTGAAGAGCTGCTGTTTGTGAAAGCTAACAAAGTTTTTCACGTCTTTAACACCATTAAGACACAAATTAAAAAAAAACATTTTGGGAATTTTGCTTAATCTTGCTTGGAGGTAGATGAGAAGATCAATACCACACTCATGTCTGAACAGTAAATATAAAGCTACAGCCTGCAGCCACTTAAAAAAGACTGGGAATAGGGGACAAGATTTGGAATTTGAAATACATGTGTTTTATGTGAATAAACCTAATATGTATGAAAGATATTCAATATAAAATTGTTGTTACCTCTTGGACAGAGTCAGGCTAACTGCCTCTTTCAATGTTTCATGCTAAGCAAAGCTAACGGGCTGCTGGCTCCTGCCTCATGCATTATCATACAGATGGGACAATGGCTTCAATCTCCCTCTTTCAATATCATAAAGAATGTGAAATAAGCATATTTACCAGAATGAACCTATTCCTTTAAGTTACAATACTTCAGTATAACATTACCTTTGTCTGTTGAAAGTGTAGGAGAGATGCTGCCAGAGCCGTCTTGAGAATGGCTGCTGGGTTTTAAGTGCCCAGAAAGTCTGTTGATTCTCTGCAAGCGTGGACTGCTGTCCTCCAGATGTTTAGCAGGCAGTCGATCTGACAGCACAGGAGAGTTGTTGTCATAAGGAGACACCTCTCCACTGGATGCTTTAACGGAGTCGTTGGATGAGCATCTGTCAGTCAGAGAGAAGGACTCTTCTGCTCTGAGAAGGTCTTGTCCTCTGCAGAAACAAGAATCATCCAGGGTGTTATTATGAGGTGTGATACATTGGACTTTGTGATGCTTAAGAGGCTGGAAACTCACAAGTTCTGGGAGGCCCTCCTCCTCAGTAAATAATCCACAACATCAGGATCAGTTTCCAGCAAACTCATCAGCACCTCATTCTGCAGGTCAGTAGGCACCTGGGTCCAATCAAAACAAGAGTCAAATTGTATTCTTTGTTTTTTTAATTTGACCAAATACTCACTAAACACATTATCTCCTCCATTTCAATTAGTTAATGCCACTGTTTATGGGTGGATTGCTCGTTTGCTACAAGGCTTTTTATTTACATTGCATTATACAAATGAAACAGCATGTTGCTGTCTCATATAGCGCCAGAATAATTAACCGCAGTTTAGGCAGGATTAATGATGCAGATCAAATGTCTGACAGTTGTTTTCTTTAACCCTGTGGCTTCTTCAACGGATCATTTTCAAATAATGAAGAGCATCGACACTTAAGAAGTAGTTGTTGAAAAGCCAAAAACATAATGTAGATCATAATCTTGCCCTTACTCTTCATCACTGTCTCTATAAAAATGCTTGAGTGACATTATAACCTCTTCAGTTTGGATTCTCATTTGCCAAGCACTATATATTGTACTCGTGAAGCGTCCCAAGGTTGAAGAGAGAAAATAACAGGAAGGACTCACTATGATGCTGCTTTGTTTTATAAGTGGTTGTAAAAGCTTAAGACTTCTATAAAGCTCAGGTTTTACATTTTATTAGCCGGCTCTACTTAAGATTAAGAACTTTGCTCAAAAGGGAAACTCTTTAAAAGTATTTTTGTTTTTAGAGAAAATAGTCTTTCTTACCATAAACAGTGTATCATATGTACTGATCATCCTTTGGACCACACTGATGATAACAGAGCTCTCCTCTGCACGGGCGAAACTCTGCACTGCAAACTCTTTGTCTGTATTTTTCTGTTTGTGTAAAAGGTTGGGTCCAAAGATGGTTGCTAAATTGAGTGATGTCATCTTGTTTCCTGTGATCTAAACAAAATGGAAGAAGAAAAAACAGTTTACTTAAACATGTCAGTGTAAACAACATTTAACTTCACAGTTCTTTCACTTCATAATCAGTATATACAGTATGGTACATAATGCAACGCAAGTAAAACATTCTTTTTAATTAGAAGCAATTCTATTTTTGAACAATAATCTTTAGATTAAAGCTAAATATTAATCAGAAGATGGCCTAGGCCCCTTTCAGATGATGGAAAACCAGTATCTGACATAACCCAAAATTCTACCCCTACAATAAAAACACAAAGTTTTCTAACCTGAAATGATTCATATTGAAGTTAAAAATGGAGCCAATAACCCTAGATTTGTATTTCAATGTGCTCCTTTCTGCAAATGTTCATAAAAAAGTCAAAACTGCATGCAGAATAACTAAACATGTCAGACACTTTCAGGGTACACTGAACCTCGTTGGCACTTCGCACATTTTGGGAACACAGCCTTGCCACCACCATTAAGACTGACTCTCCTTTTCTTTTTGTTCAATGAGAATAAGCAGACCTCTTGTTCACCTCTACATTATGTATACTATGGACTGAAGCCAAGAATAAACTGGGTTTGTATCCGTGGGAAACAAGTAATCTCCATCACTGGATTAGTAGTCAAAAGTCAATTCCACACTAAAAGATTAAGAGCACAACAACAGGCAGTTCAGGTTTATGTTATGGAGATATAATTTAAAAACTTGGGACATTCACACAGATCTCATAAAGCATGTGCTTAAAGAAGCTTTGCTTTAAAAAGAAGGTGATCGATCGAAACGTTTTATATGACTCATTATTTTAACCAGACATCCAAAATGTGTTTCCACATGTGTGACATACTGTTGCCTGTCTGTGGATGTATGCATTGATATTGGCACTATTCATTTATTCTTTGTTGTCCACAAGAAACAAAATCAATGTATGACAGAACACATGATATGTAGCAGCACACTGTTTGTGTGGTAACTGTGCAGCTAGGTGATTGGTGGTGCATATTTAATCTAGATATCCACAATAGGTCATTGTGCCTGATGTGCTGCACTTCAGCCAAGCACCTTGAAATGGTGCAGATGTTACAAACATCTGTCCTGCTGCCCTCTGATGGCGATTAGGCTTCATCACAATCTCATTAAACTTGTAAACAGTTTATTTTAGCAGAACTCGTTGATAGTTGCTCATTGCTTCAACATATTGATTACACTTGTGGATAGAATGACAGAGTGACAGACATCATTTTGACATCTTGTTTTTTGCTCATTTTATTTCTGTATAAATCTCATCTCAGGCCAAAACAACAGGGGATGCACTGTTTCTTTACCTTGTGTCCCTTATGGTTCAGGCTGTCTTCAGCATGTGCAGCCACAGTAGACAACAAGCAGAGGAGGCGCTGCAGCGTGTCGCTGTTACAGGGAGGAAGCAGAAATATCAGCAGCTGGATGGCGCTCTCTTGGTCTGAATCATCCAGCACTGCAGGACAAAGGCCACCACCCATTGATGTCAATTAAACACACACAACAACAACAACAACAACAACAACAACAACATAAATGTTATGATGACTTGTTGTTATTTTACATGTGTGTGTATGTGTGTGCCCCTTACACAATGTGTTGATGAAGGCCGTGTAGAGGTCTCTTGTTAGCAGGGGGTCAGGCATGTCTCGGAGGAATTCTTTCAGCAATGCGGCTACATCATGGATACTGTGCTCCACGCCTAGCTGTACCTCCCATCCCTGGTCAAACTCCTCACGAAGCTGGGTGAACATTATGATTATTATCACAACATGTTGCTTATAGTTTATTAAAGTCATTAAATTGTAGAAAGCTTTGATTATCTCAGCATCAGAAACTGTACCTGTCGTACTCTTTTCTTTGAGCTCCCGACACGGAAAACTCCAACTGTTTGTAGACCTGAGACATGAGGAAGATGCTCTCTTAGTTCAAACATTGCATCATATGTTCATCCTAAGAGATAATTCAATAGTATGATTCATATGGTTATAACTTAACTGCATTTGCAGAATATATTATAATTGTTATATTTGAGCTAATGTGTACCATATGTTTCCAGATGTTGGCAGCAGAGATCCACCACCCTGGGCACCTGTCTGTAAATAGGGTTTAGGCTGAGCTTTTTCTCATGGCGCTTCTTCCTGGTGTCGGTCGCCTCTGCTGGTAGAGAGAGCTGGAGGGCCTCCAACAGGCGAGACTGGTTATCATCAAGGTCTGTGATGCAATCCACTGATACTCCTCCCTGTCAAGCAGATGTGAGACAACTGTGCAGTGACTGGTTATGAAACGCTGTACAGTCCTTTAATGGCTGCACCATCCACCCACTGAGTTCATATCCAAAAAGGTCACAGACTCCCAGAGAAATGTAGTGCATGTGCTATTGTAATCAGAACGTAAAGTGTATGGACAGAAGAGCCTACCCTCCTGCGTGTCCGTGGGGCTGTGTCGGGCGTCCTGGGCAGAGGTGATTCATTAGGAGTCTCAGAAGTGGAGCTGAGGGAGGAGTTGCTGCTGGAGAGCTCCTTGTTGGCTCTTCTTAAGCTGGAGGTGAGTTGGAGGAAGGATAGCATCAATTCGGTAGGGTCGCTGTGCTCCTCCCGTGGGGGGTCGTGCCTCTGCTTGTGTGTGCGGTCGTTGGATATGACCTGAGACAGCGGTATGCCAAACGCCCGGGGCAAAGGCTCTGTGTGAGGGGGGGAAGGGTGAGACAGGGAGACTTAAAGTTCATCTTGTTGGCTCCAAATCAAATGGGAGATATTGAATAAGATTTGTAAGTCCAGTTATATTTTCTACCCTCTTGTTATTGTCTTTCCTTGCATTCATTCTCTCCATTCAAACTTGAACTTTTAAAATAAATGCCAATATTGAGTAGGCACAGCACTCTGTAGTTGTCGCTCGATATTCAGAGTCAGGGAGCACATACTTTCTGAAGTGCTTCTGTAAACAGACAGACAGAGAAAAGAGGAAATCGAGGGCTGGCCACGCCGGAGGACAGGCTGTAATGAATGAGCCTCCACTTAAGATTGTTTTTGTTATTTCCCTCGACTGCCTCTCCGACAGAGAACATCACTTTCCTGCCAGATTGTTTGAGCAGGCAGCAGTGGAAGATCACAGCTCCCTCTGAGACTTCTTTCCTGTGTTCTAGATTAAGATCAGTGCTCCACGGGTATAAACAGCTGCTTCACTGAGTCTATACATATAGACTCAGTGAAGCAGTGCAGTGCAGCTCCAGCCTTAAAATGTCAAACATATTTTCAAGCGCAAGAAAATGACAAAGCTAGGTAGAACATGTAGAGTAAATTGAACATTACCTTTGTCTTTACTTTTTTCTTTGGATAATGAATCCAACTTCCTCCTGAGGGACTTCTTGTGCTTGTGGCCGTCTGAAAAGTGAGAGGTTCTCCAGTTGGTTAATATGCAACGACTACAAAGCAAGAAAAATAACTCATTTTAATTGAGTATGCAAATCTGGGATTACAAAACCAATTACAGTTTGTTTAAGGCAGATAAGCTCTCTCCATGAAATCAATTGAGCAGCAATTTGTTGATGCAATCAACGAATAATGAATTTTACACATTTTCTGCTATTAAGCTGGTCTGTTTTATAAGACATGCTGTGTTAAGCTTTTGCCTTCGACGGAATAACAACTCAGTTAAAAGGAAGGTAGAGGCATTGACCGTGTGTGTACGTGTGTTTTAATACATTTAGGGATGTTGATGTGGCAACCCAGGTCGCGATCGCGAAGCAATCGCCTGAAGGCCACTTCCTGAAGGCGGACCCTCTCCAACTCTGAAAGGCTTTGCAGGGGGACGGGCTTCAGGCCAACGCTGTGTCCTGACACGCTGTTCCAGGTGAAGTCACCCTGAGGACACACACACACACACACACACACAGATATTCACTAAACACAACAGACACATCTGCTGTCACGTTCTGAGGTCACAACCAGTCACACCTTCTGCAGACCCTCTGCTGAGCCTGAGCTGACGGTGCAATGAAAATACCTCATCTCTATTCTGTCCCCTCTCAATGCAATCAACTACATGAGGCTGCACATCATTTGGACCCATGCATCACTGATTTCAGAATAACCTCTCCTGAATACTTCATCAATCAATACTTTATTGGTAATCTTTGCCCACTAAACAGCCATTATGAAGTACTGTACTACTGACGGGGCAAATCATTCTGTTTGAAATCCTCAACCTCAGAGCTTCTTCATGCTGGAGATTAAAAAGCTCTGATCCACTGTAGTCTGCCAATCAGATGAGTCATGTCTTAAAGAGGCTCAGTAGCTCATAATTAGGTTAAGACTCACTAAAGTGGATCCTTTCCATTTGAATGAGAATAAGGACTGTGCAACAGTAGCATAGCAGTTTCTAGTATAAATCATAGACTGTAAATATTACTGGACGAACCCTGACCCGTCTGTTACATAGGCAGCAAATGAGTCCAATCGACGGCCGCATCCATATTGGATTTGCAGTCTCAACCTAACTTCGGATCAACCTAGCAACAGCAGTAAGGCGGGACCGGCGGGACTTAACTCCGCCCATTCAGCGCGACGTTAGCAGTCCACTTCACAGCATAGCTAACGGCTAGGCTGCTATCATCCCCTATTCCTGCTCGTCCTGAGTTATCTCTATAAACAGTAAGTTAACATTTAACTTTTCTACAACACAGTTAAAACGAATTATATTCAACCCAAATATTTAATTAAAGTCTTAAAACTACACTTTTTTAAATATACAACTATGGTTATTAGTTATTTGTCATGCAGTTAGACTTTGTCAGTGTTAGAAGAACAATACGAGTAAAGTTTTATCCATAAACTGTAAATAAATATGAGACATCCAGAAGAAATCAATATTACAAAGCATACAGTTCATGTTACTGTTCTGACAAAAAGAGGAATGTCTGTGTCTTATATTTACTGATATCAACAGCGATGTTTGTGAACATGACAATTGAAAAATAATTATTTAGTATTTATTATAAGATATTTGTTTTCTATAGAACCCTGTGAAGTCATGGAGTCTGTGGACAGTGTCAGCTTCACACCAAAAACTTTAAGTATTAGAAAAAATTGTATTTAAGACTGGCATCTATTATTATGAGTTGCAGCTACCTTGTTCAATATTATTCCTGCAGATGTGGCTAATAACAAAAAAACACCCTGAGCTGTCATATGTAGTTAACTGTACATTTTGTCTTGTCTGAAGCATTAATTGAACACCTTTGTATTTCTCCTATAGACACAGTGTGGATTATTGGTGACTTGTCCGTTGAGGTGCCCAGAGAGCTGCAGAGACTGAGGAAGAAACCTGAGCCTCAGCAACATCTGTATTTGTTGGTTCTTCTGGGGTGGACTTCGGTTGCTTCTCTTCAACAGCTCGCAGCGAGGGAGGTCTCCCCCGGATGGCCTGAGTGATGACACCCACAGGCCGAGAGCTGAGGCGTGTTTTAAGCCTCCTGACAAACCGTTACACCGCGCCCGCCTGTCAAGCTGGTCAGCTACACGCCTTATTGTGAATAACTCTTATCCTTCATCAAATCAAACGACACCCGTACAGTGTGTCGATCGAGACATGAGCTAATCACACCTATTTGTTTGTTTTGTACCAAGCTGTAAACATGTTAATCTCTGCTGTAAAAACAGGCTTTTTGAATGTAGTTTTTCAGATTAAATAAATACTTCTATATAAATGCACTCCTTTGTCTCTACTTATGAGTACACATTTCAGATTTGAAATGACAAGACTAAAATGTGCATTAATGCTCAACTCAATAGCTAAGGTAAGGAAGTCTACTTTTACACAACTTTTTATTCTTTTGACATTTTTTTTTACCAAATACTAATGTAGTTCATTTCTGAAAATGAGATGGAACAGAGTCATTGCAAAATTTGCCCTTAAACACAGCCCCATTGTTAAATCAAGATACATGGAGAGTAAATAAGATCAATAACTTGTGAATAAAAACACAGTTAAAAATGATTTAGAAATGTAGTCTTCCCTGATCAATATCACATAATATCAACTTCTCCCATCTAAACTGGACAAAGGGTTTTAAAATGAGAAGAAAATGGTTTGATTGCAAGTTGTTTGGAGGAGATCTATTTTTATTTGAATAGCATGAATACAGTCTTCCAAGGTGCAAACCCTCCTCCTCCTCCTCCTCCTCCTCCTTCTGAAGCTTGTGGAGCTCCTTGATGTACTTTCGTCTTATCTGCTGGCCATCTTCTCTCACCAGAACTTCGACTGTTGAAAAGTCATTCTGAAGAAGCTTGAGCATGTGACATGGATCCAGGAGAACGTGAACTTTTAGTGAGGGGTCTTCAGGATGGCAAAGAAAAAAAAGAGAGAAAATATCAGTTATTCATTAAATCATTTTTTTGTTCTCATCTATTTTTCTGTATTCATCTACGTGTAAGAGTACATTTATAAATTCAACAGTGTACTACCCAGACAACAAAGGTACAGTATTCAGGTAATCAACATCTATTCAAAGTTAAGAAGATAAACTTTATTGTAATCATGCTGTTTTCAGCTCTCTCACTCACTTGCACAATGATATTCCACATCAAATTGTCTCAGATTTTGGAGGAAAAATTGAGTAGTTTATTGTGGATAGTACTTCATCTTAACATGAAACAAATATAACCTGAATTATTTAAATCATTAACAGTCTCTGTGCTTTAGTACAGAACATACAGTCGCTCATTTATTATTAACATGAGCTCAGTACATGGCTGTATTCTTCAAACTATTTCTTGTACTTTATATCTATGTGCTTTATATCTTATTTTCATTCCATGTTATTTATATTTTATATTTCTACTGCTATATTCTTTGTAAGAGCATCTGTAACGATTAAGAACTATATTAATAACCAGATTCAATTTACCTGAACTCACACAAAGTGAATTTTTTTTTAAATTTGGTAACAGTTTGTACAAATCTTAAGACACTACATCAACCATGTAACATTAATGTCATCCTCTATAACCTACACAGCACATGAGGTTCAGTTGAGTTCAGTTTATGTTACTGACGGATAATTACTACACAAAGTTTGTTTTTTAATGTCGACATTTAGGTGGAGTATTACATTCATCATTACATTACAGTCTGTGGTTAACCACCGAGGTGAACCTTTAGCTTCTAACATCACACAAACACATTATTTTCAACATCTTAACAACAAACATTTCTAAACCATTGACTGTAAATAATGGACTACACTGAGTACAGTTAGCCGACTGGTTTACAAGCTAACGCTAAACAAGCTAGGTCCGTAAATATAAATACCGACACATGAGTAATCAGTAAATATAACACTACTATATCACTTACCGAAAAAAACTGAAGCATCAACTTCTTGGATGGTCTGTTAACCGCACAGCAAGCCGTGTATGTTGTCAGATATGTGTTAAACAAACTCTCCAAACTAAGTAAAAAAGAGGAGAAATCAGACGGATCAAGCTGCTAGCCTCCTGACCTGCTGACCTGACAGACAGATGCAGCGCGCAGAGCTGTCAATCAAATCTGCCACAACCCTAATATGGGCATAGTCGTTTTCCTTAATAGAAAATAAAAATAGCTTTTTTGGCCTTGGGCTTATGGCACTTCTGGCGCTTCTGCAGCCAGCCTCAAGCAGAACCTCGAGGAACTGCAGTTTTTTGTACTTCCGCATTGGCTTCATTTTTCGAGACCGGAGGTTGCCCCTTGGTATAAATACAGTATGATGAGTATAAACATGAATAAAGAATGTCACACAACGTGCATATGTCCTCTGCAGAAAAGGTTTAGGACTTTACCATATTCAGTTTGAATTTCAGAAGCTGAGAAATGATCAGCAACAGAATTACAACCTGTGTGGACTGTTAGTACCACAAGCAAGTGAATAAAGCTTTAGCTGCATAAAGTGCTCTACTGTAAAATGTCAAAACTCTGCATTATGAAAACAGTATTGTTGTTTTTATAGAACAGACATCAACGGACAATAATATTTTATTCTAACAACATATATTGCTATTTCACCGAACACAGAATACATGATTACTAAAACTTACTTCCTATCTGATAAGGGAGTAAGCTGGGTTCCCACCATTTATCTTAGTCAATGAAGTGACGTCATCAAATCAAAGCGTTTTTCTGTGCTTATGTCATTCAAAAGTATTCTGCTGTGAGAACCCCACATGATATTTCATAATCAAAAATTTGAATGAATCATACTGTATACATATATTTTTGAGTGGATGGCCTAAGTGCCACTTAGGTACAGTACTGGAACTAAGTACTGTACTAGGGGAAACTATTCCCTCTAATTATGAGAATAAAAAAATCTTCTAAATCTTCACTTAAATATAAATATATTAAAGTGTTTGTGGGTGGATGATTTCCATCAATTTGCTTAATCTGTTTTCTTTTTTCTTTTAATTTGTGGATGTTTTTGTCCCACAATGGAAGTCAGGGTGTAAACAGCTGGTCCAAGTTGAGAAACGGTTACAGTCAAAGACTGTACTGAGTTTATGATTACAAGGGTCACTAATGAAGCAAGCAACTTAAATATGAAATAATCATGGGGTGCAGTCGGCCTAGAGCCATCCCCACTATCTCGTTCTCATTTCTTATTCTAGTCACTGTCCTGCAAAAATATCCATAAATAGCCCAAAAATATATCTTAAAATAATGTGAATAAAAATAACAACACAAAATGTCTCCACTCCAGAACATTGTGAGTCATCTGACTTTGTGAAAAGACACATGAAGGTGTTTTCAAACTTTTACTTTACTTTTACACAAATCAGCCAATAAATTATCTTTACCCTTCCTCTCTTAAGAAACACTAGGGTTCATTTTCTTTGTTGGTTCAATTTAATTTAAGTGCATGTTGAATGCAAAGATTTTGCTAGCACTCCCTTGTAAACAATACGAGGAAACATGCTGTGTTCAAACAATAATAGCCAGATTGAAGCTCAGATTACATCAATCAAAGCCACATGAACTAGATCCAGTGAGGTGATGAATATTTCCTAGCGCTCAAGAAGCTGTTCAATGGGGCATTGTGGGAAGACTGTCCCACAAAAGCCGATACACTCTGTTATGATTATTTTATGCACAAGTTCTACTCAAAATCATTTTAACATGTTAAAACATTGAATGAATGTAACCATGATGTTACATCTAGTCATTTTGAAGAATGTGTGTTAGGTAGAGGGTTGAAAAAATATAAATAAGACGAGGTGTCCTTCAAAACTAGGAAGAAAAGCAGCACCAAAAAACTCATTCAATTACAATTACATTCTGTCATTCTTGAATTAAATAAATATTTCTATCTGCTCTTAGAAAACAATGTTTTAATGTAATGGCATATTTCTATTATTTTCCTTTTCTGATTATGGATGATGTAAATATCTCTATTACTTACTAAGTATCCTTGGGTTGGAATAATAAAAGTCACTAATGTTGAGAAATGTAAAGATCATCATTGGCTATTAAATCAACATTAAAATTATGCAAAACTGGAATAAATTCTAAAAAGTCCCTAGAAGGCAGGCCACTGTGATTTAATGTCAGCCAATCATAGGGACCTGATGTCAATCAAACATTGGAACATGATTGTGACTTGCATGTCATCAGCCCAACATCAGGATAAGATGTCGGCCCAACGTCAGGACCTGACATCAATCCAACTTTATGAAGCGATCGGGATTTGAATTTAGCCAGACCATGGGACCTGACGTCAATCCAATGTTGGGAAATGTTCTTGATTTGACAACAGCCTGATGTTGAGACCTGAAATCAATCCAACGTTGGGGAATGTCTGAGATTTAACGTAGGCTCAACTTGGGGACATGAGGTTAATAAAACGTTGGGGAATGCTCAGGAAGTGGTCGGGATTTGATGTCAGCCCACAAACAGGACCTGACATCAATCCAACATTGTGAAATGGTCTGGCTTTGATGTCAGCCAAAAATTTGCAATGTGGAGTGTAGACTCTGGGGCGAGGCCTGAGCATTTCTAGATTGCTCTATCTCAGACAGGCTTTGTCTCGTCATGGTACTGGTACAGGTAAAGGAATAATGCTTTCAGTGTTACTCTAACAGCATACTTCACTTTAACTTTAACTTTTCTAGTTTAAATCACATTATTTAACCAGTCCTTTCAAGGAGCTTCACAACACTGTGAGACATTATCGCATGAGTAACTCAGTTTACAATGCAACAAAAAAATAATTCTGCATTAGAATTGAACGTTCCTTCTTTCCATGACAGACGGAGTGATTAGAACATCAGAGTGTTATTGGAATCATATGGCTAAAGCCTTTGTTGCTTTCGTTCACAACAAAAACTAATGTGAAAATAACATGTGCCACATGTTCCATGTAAAACTGCAGGGCTTGTAAAAGTGACAGCATCTGTAACCGGGTGGTCATAGACATTTTACCAAACTAAGAAAAAGACTTTGCTTCAGCCTAGATGAATGTACAAATCGTCTATTTGGATGCTACCAACTGTCAAACATTTATCTTTGTCCGTATGATAAATGCTCTTATTTTGTCACTACACTGCTACAACAGAATGATCAATGGCTCCCACTGAAGGCTTCAGTGTCTTAGAGAAACATGACCAAAGGAAGATTTATTCTCTAGCTGCATGTCTGATCCCGCTGTTTTCTGACTTACACAGGAATTTACAGAAAGGCTTGTGCATTAAATCAAAGTTAATGAAGTTTACGTAACACATTGCAAGGCTCTTTACAAAATCATGATCTTTGACATAGAACTTTTCATGGTATGAAAACATAATGTGCAAAAAGATGATATTGAGGAACAGTTCATAAGGTAGTTTTCACATTGAAAATTTAATCAAAAAGCAATATTTTCCAATATTTCAGAAGGTTTTCATGTCCAGAAGCGAGTCCAAGAACATCCCAAAATGAAATGCTAATTCATTTGAAATGAATCTAACATGGCTCTTACCAATGCTAGGCACTTATGTGGATTGAAGCAGGGATTGGAACACAGTCATATGAAACATTAGCCCAGTATTGCCTACTTTTGCATGATATTCAACAAACTTCAAAACCCCTGAAGACGAGATCAACAATGCAATGTACAGATGAACACAGGAGATAAACACAGATCAGAGGTAGTGCAGTTCACAAGGGTATACATATATAGCCAGTTAGCTAGCATTTTGAAATAGTGTCTGCTTGTGATTCATCGAAACCAAAAGAACCCATATTGATATGATCACATAAACTTTCACTGCTTTTTGTTTTTGATTTCCTTTTGGACCGTTATATGAAAGTGTCTGTTGCTGTGTCATATGTGACGGCAACTTGAACGTGATATAAAGAAGATAACTGTGAAAGTCAAATAACTAAACCCAAGAGAATACTAGCTCGTATGTCATCTAATCATACATGCACTAAGTGTTTGAAAGTGACAGGGTGTCAGTCTATGTTTACGTCTAAACAACACTTTGTTTTTCTTCTTATTAGACACTCATTAGATGTCATGGTGCTGCAGCTTGAAGCCAGCAGGTTTAGCTCCATGCTATGCAAACAGACAGTCTCCTGTGGGAAGAAATATGTGCCTGAGGGACACAGCCAAGGATCAGATCATGCTGCTCTACTGTGAGAATTAAAAGCCGAGGCTCTATCCATGTCTCTACTAAACCTTACTTAAGTGCATCTCTTATAAAGCCCAATAATTCAACCTATGGGAAATACTAGGTCGTTTAAAGCATTGCTCAAAAATACAACTCTTATGCTACTTCCTAAAGGCACGAAAGGATGTGTTTTTATGTCGGGAATATGTTACAGCTACTTATCGCTTGGTGATCTTTTGAGTCATATGCATCCTGATAACAGAGCATACCCTAGGCTCCAGACAAAAACTCATTTTCAAACTGGATTTCAAATTATTATTGTGAACTAGCTAAATTTGGCCTTATACCATTTCTTGTTCAAATCCTTTTGTTGCCAATGTGATTTGTTATTTCCTCAACAATAAAAAGGATACTCTCTGGATAAGAACCTAAATACAGCTACTTTGACAAGAGGCCTCCATAACTTGAGTTACAAGACATGTAGGATGGTATTTATTATTAAAAGGAGAGTTCTTAGGAAGTGGTCCTTTTATTGGGTGGAGGTGCAGCAGAGTTTTGAGCCTGACTTCATCAGTGTTGTTCGTCGGTCTCTTAGATACTGCTGTCCTCGAATGAACTGCTCTCTGGATATGTTCCCACTTAGAGAATGTGACTGTCATTAAAGACTTAGAATAAGGTTTGCATACTGTAAGACACCTACTTACTGCCAGTTTAAGCCAACAGTGTGATCATGTGTGTCAGGCAGCATCTATGACCTATGACCTTTGCTTCACTGGCGGAATGTTTTTCTCATTGGGTTGTTGGAGCTCTTGAGTCTAGAGTTAGTACATCTAAAAAGCATCTGTGATTAATGAGAATATGTATAATAGCTCTTTGAGGTTGGTGTCCACTGTGAAGGTTGCATTTTTCAACTCACAATGCTGAGCGTTTTACTGCAGTGCAGCTCTCTGGCACCAGCCGCACACCAGCACAAAGTAATAAATTGCCTTAAATATCCTCTCCGACACAGAGCTGTCTTCAATATTAATCAACTTCAATTAGATTTACTGTGATTACATTTCAAACTGCTCTGGCTGTAAGCTGCCTTCTTGTTTTTGTAAGGGAGATCAGGTAGCTGGTATTCATTACAAGCCTATTATAATGTCACGTCTTTAGCAGGTTTCCATTATACTAAACAAACAGTGTTGCCATGACGACCAGATTAAGCACTGCAGTACAAATTGGCTCAAACTAAGAACATGGGACATCACTAAATACTATAAATCTTGAAGAGATTTGTCTCTAACAGCAGAAGAGATGCAAATAATGATTTTAAAATATCCTCTTTACTAATGACATGACAGTGTGCCTCCTAATGAAGATAAACAGCCTATAATCATATTCCATGTGTTAGGACCAGTATATGCAGTAATAACTCAGCTGACTTGCTTCTTTGAGTATAATAGAAAGGAAAAAGAAACCGATTCATCCAAAACCTTGATGAAAAACACTAAATCTAGAATATAACTTTCCTACCTTTGTTTTGGATGTTTAAATGACAACAAAAGGAACCCTTTAAATGTAAGCAAACTGTAGGATGACTCTGTTTTAAAGGTGGAATAAAAATGAAACGTTTTGCTTTAGGGCGATAATGGTCCTGCTTTGCACAAATCCACAATGGATTTTTTTTTCCAGATCTCCACCCAGTTTTTTTATTCTTCTGTGACAAAATACTTTTGTTTAGTCAGGTGTAACTAAGCACTTCCCAAAAGTAACAAAAAATTCCATTTACACCTCTTTCAGAAACAACAGCAAGTTGGAACAAGCAGTGGTGTCTGACATCATCATTTCATCAAGATGTTGAATCATTGAATCATCACTAAAACAATGGTTTAGTGACGCAGATATTAAACTCTTTGGAGCACGACTGGGTCACACGTGAAGCTTTACTGATCACAAGTGTTTGTCCTGTTAGTCACATACTTGTTGACTAGGGATGTCGCAATACACATGTCGAAGACGGTTTAGTTTTTATTTCTTTTCAATTACATTCTTCATTGCATGTCATTTGAAGCGGGAACGTAAACAAAAGGTGTTCTTCAGACTTCAGAGGGTACTACCGACCGTCCTATAGGTTTACATTCTGAAGGGAATTTGGATCTCTTTTTTCTAAAGCGTTGACTTGAGTGTGTTCTGGTCCTGTTCTCTCGTAGATTATTGTCAGGAGCCTAATGTTTGGTGTATGCATTAAGAAAATACAACTGAAATGCAAGACCCATAGTAAAGTCATAAGTTAGCATGAATAAGTTTTAAAGTGTTGTTTTTGCGTCACACTCGGGTGTCCTTATCAAACCCTTAACACTGACTTCTTCAAAGCACTGTAAAAACATTTAAATCTACTGCTAGCTCTCTGAAATCTGACATATCATCAGTTAACCATATATGAGAACTGGAAACGTCCAGCACACTCACCTTATACGGCGTCTCCTCAACTTCTGTCCCATAATGTCGCATCAGCGCCGGGTCCAGACTCCTCGTCTGCCTCAGCCTCCTTTTGGAAATGATTTTCGGGCTCAGCGAGCATGAGAAAACACTGCTCAACAATCCCTGAGCGGACATGTCTCGTTTCTCTTAATGTGGGATTAAAAGAAGGGACACGAGATGCATTTCCGAGCCACAGGTCCAAACACAGCGACGGGGTAGCAACGTCTCACGGCAGCAGCACCAGCTGCAGGTCCCACGATGATGTCACCATGATATTATGAAATACGCGCGTGGAGTCCCTGGTCACCTCCTCCACGCCCATCTCAGCTCGTGCTCCTTGCTACTTTAATATAACGAAAAATAAATATAATAGACCTACTATCAAACACAACAAGAAAAAACAATGACGCATTCCCTCGATGCATTATGGGGGGAAAGCCCACATCTACCATATGTGACACACATGTTTCCGCTTATTTGAGTGGGTCCTGCTATTACGTTAGTAAAGGTTAAGCATTACACAGCACTCAGAGTAAACACCTTGTTAACACAGCCCTCAAATATGATTCGTGCTGTTTGAACAAAACACTATAACAATGTGCCACTAGAACCTAAGAGTGTATTTGTTTTAAACTTTAAAAAAAATCTTTATTGTGAAAAGTGTGAAAACACATGAAGTACAAAATAATGTTTTGAGTTGTAAAGATTAACGGTATCAGTATTTCTAGTTTGACAGAATACATCAACTAAGATTAACCTTTAAGTTATTTAAAGCTAATGTTGAAAATGTTAATTAAGACATTTCAGCTTTGTGTACTGTAGCTGTCTTCATCTGACACTGACCTAGCAGCAGCAGTAACAGGTATCAAACATTACTACATACAATTAATCAGTCTTTTACCTGATGGTCTCATTTCCTCTGTATGTGATATACAGACATTAGTATTAATTTCAGTCTGTTTCATAACCAGAAAAAAAATCCTCATGGTAGTTTTGATGTGCTTTCACTTGTATTAGTCATAGCCATCCCTCATAGTATCAGAAACATTTGATTGCTTAAATTCACAGGCCTCTCTTGACCACTCTGCATTTTTTCCCTCACCATAAGGCAGTTGGGATACTTGGCATGTAGTGTCCTGGGAAAAGACCTTTCCTGTGGGAGCCCTGGGGAAGGGACCTGTGTGATAACATGACATGTGAACCAGCACTGTATGGCCACGATAAGGATTCATCAGATACCAGGGTCCACCAAACAGACAGGGGAAGTCGTGATAAGATGGCTGCCATTGCTTTTGATTCACTTATTTGGCGGTGGTGAGATTTGGAGTACGACTCCTAGCAGATTCTCATCAGACTTCCTGTTGTTTCATTTCTCAGAGGAATAAGTGCAGCCTTACAAGCTTACATATGATATCTCATAAATGAATGCTTTGTGACAGATAATTACATACATACTTTTAAGGGAAAGTTATTTGATATTTCTAATATCAAAAATATTCACATTACTGCAGATTTTACTTGATCTGCTGAAAAGTGTTTTTATATTCAACCTGCAGTTATACAAGAATATAATGAGCAGTTTGCAGCCTAGCTGCTGGCAGTTATGGTGTTAAGATTTTTGTCTCTCTGGAACCTTGCTGGTTTCTGGGGATGTATGTGGGAGGTAATTTTTCAGAGTGATTTATTAGGCCTATTCTCCAGTGTCATTATATAGTGAGGGGGATCTTAGATGAAAGCAAAAAAAGATTATGTTTCCGCTTTGAGAACATGAAATCTTAGACCTGTGATCAGATTCTTTTCTGAAGTAGTCTATGTTATGGACACAAAACTTACTTTTATATTTATTGACATCTTTGTGTACTTAGTTAGCTTTCACCCTAGTCGATTAAAATGTTTATTTTCCACCTCCTGTTGTCATAGTTGTCAATAGTTTTAAGCTCTTGCCTTTAGAGTATTGATGTCTGAGAGCATGAATGCATTTTGTGCTAGAAGTCCTCACTGAATAGATAGTTGTGCATACTGTAGGTCTGGCTTTAAGGAAAACGTTTGGGCTCACATGAGATACTATGCTGAGGTTTCTGTACTGCTCTGAAGAGAAAATAATATTTTGTGTTCACACTATATAATAAAATGTCCATTGTTTCACAAATGCTCATCTTCTCTCTCCAGATGCAATCAGAAACATTTAAATCCATCCCTGGGCCATCTGTGAGCACTTCTGCTCCCTGCACTGTTTGATATTGTTTGTTCTTTTACACTAGTTATTTGTATTTATTTTTAAGAAACCTTAGAGTTATTACCATTTTATTCATGTTTGTTTAGAAGTATTTAAAATAATAATAATAATAATAATAATAATAATAATATTAAATATAAAGCTGTATGCCAGTTTTCTTTAAGTTGATGAATATAGTCTTTGGTGGTCAAACTGTCTGCAATTTAAGGGGCAATGGCTGAAATCTTGCCTAGAGCACCAAAATGGTTAGGGCCGGCTCTGCGTCTATAACTTACAGACCACATAATACGCAAAATACACTTATTTTAAGATGGTTTTGGCTGTAATCATTCTAATTGAACTGACTTTTACAGGGAAGTGCATGGAGTGTGGAGTTCTTCATGCTCCAGAGCTGATCACCTCCACAGTGGAGAGCAATATCCTGCCTCATGACGAGCTTCTTCTAAAGTATATTCTACAATTCTATAATTCACTTAGCAGACGCTTTTATCCAAAGCGACGTACATCAGAGAGTAAGTACAACACAAGCAAGGATCTAGAAAAAAGGGAACAATGTCAGTAAGAGCAAACGATCAGCTTTGAGTCTGATTGGACACACAGGTGCTGACAGGAAGTGACCAGAGGCAAAGCACAACATTGAGGGCAGTTCTTGAGAGCTCTAATCAGTATAGAAACCATCTTATAAGTCGTCGTTATCAAACAAAAACCATCGTCATTACCATCATCATCATCAATAATATGGAGACCATCATCATTAAGTTAGTAGGTATTCATGAAAGAGCTGGGTCTTTAGCTTTTTCTTAAAGGTGCAGAGGGACTCTGCAGATCCAATGGAGTTTGGAAGTTCATTCCACCACCGGGGGGCGACAGAGGAGAAGAATAGAATAGAATAGAATAGAATAGAATTACTTTATTGATCCCAAACTGGGAAATTGTGGAAAGAGTGTAGTCAGCATCTTAGGACCCTGTTGTGAAGGTTGGATCAGACGCCTTTCATTGGCAGAGCGTAGTGGGCGGGAGGGAGTGTAGACCTGGATGAGAGAGTTAATGTAAGGAGGAGACGTTTTAGTCGCTGTTTTGTAAGCGAGCAGCAGAGTTTTAAATTTGATGTGAGCAGTAACTGGGAGCCAGTGTAAGGAGATGAACAGCGGAGTGACATGTGCTCTTTTAGGAAGGTTGAAGACCAGTCGTGCTGCTGCATTTTGTATCATTTGCAGAGGTTTGATAGTGCATGTAGGAAGACCTGCCAGTAGAGAGTTGCAATAGTCGATGCGTGATATCACAAGAGCCTGTACCAGGAGTTGTGTAGCATGTAGCATGTAGCATGTAGTATGTCAAGGTAAAACAACACCACTGCTGGAACATTAACCCTTGTGCCCTCCTCAAATGTATTTATATTTTTCTGCTGTGACAATAAACAATTTCCGACTTGCTCAAAACTACCAAACATTAAATAATTTTCAGGATTGTAATCCTTTAAATGCAAGGTTATTAGTTGAATGGTGATTAGAGTCTTGGAAATGTGAAAGACTAACAACAAAGTTGATTTGACTGCATTAGTCTTTTTTATGTACCCTCTGGACACCTTCATGGCCCAAATGTACACACTGCAATAAAATCATCAATATTTACTTTTGTATTTTGTTGTTCATTTCTGCTCTTTGATGGTAGAGAAGAGGGAAAGAGGGAAAGAGGGAAAGAGGGAACGACTCCCCCCGGTCTCAGGGAGGCTGATGAGAGACCATCTCATCTAAATATTAGATGTGTCTTGTGCATAAATGAATGTGTGTTGTGTGGGATTCCACATCCAAGCTGTTACTATTTAATGGAAGAATGGAGGATTTTAGGATAACTGGCCTGTAAACATCTTGTTATTCTAGAGGTTCTTGCATGACCTTTGAGCTCTACAAGGATGACTCTGCATGGGCTGCCTGTAAAGATAACCATGCCCACCTGCACTCACACACAAACTCAGTGTCTTTTGTTCACAACACCACAATCACATACCCAGAAGGACGTTTTGTTGTCAACAATAGGTCATCTCTATGGCCCAAACTCTGATGAACCATCATTTTTTCACAATTTATTTTCATCCATATCAAGAATTTGCAACTCCCCAATAATAATTGGAGGTGACTGGTTATGGTTCACACATAGCAGCCCCCCTCTCCTCTTGTATGTTGTTAGTTTCCCTCTGTCTGTCTCTCTTGTTATTGTTTTTCGGTCCAAGACGCTGAATGCGGTGGAAAGTTATGTTGTTGACAGAGTCTGTGGGAAGTTGTTCCTGGCTGAATTCAAGGCTTTGGCGTAGAGACTGAACTTCTTGGTGTACACCTGGACCCCCTGGAGAATTGTTTTTCAATTCAATTCAAAAAACTTTATTTGTCCCCGGGGGCAAATCAAAATTCGTTTTGACGACCTCAACGACTTTTTTGACCACTGTTCCAAAGGACCCAGCATCATGAGCGCAGCAACTTCACTCACCAAGAAAACCGGGAAATCCAGCCACTCTCCAGATTACAAAAGAGCACGTTCAGATTCACTGCCCAGCACAGGTACATCTCCATCTCCATCCACATCCCCCAAACCCCCTTGCACCACCGAGGTAAGAGAGATACTCCTCTCAAACGAAAATAGAGCTCGCCTTTTTTAAGTTAATATGAATCACTTTTCAAAGTTGTAAAACTTTCAATACGTTGAGGTGACATAAACGTACAATATTGAGTTAACATAACATTTTCATAGACTTGAAGTAAATCTAACTTAGAATTTTACGTTAGCATGACTTTTTGTTTTTACAGTACATTCTGACGCAGATTTCTTGGACTAGTTCATCATTGTGTCAGTTTACATTAGTTAAGTTATGTTTTATGCTGTTGCTTTAGCTCTTCTTGCTAAGTTGGCCTCTTTTGATTTTTATTGATTTTCTATTTTTGTGTTTTGTGTGTCAATTATTCACAACTGAATTAAAACAATTCATTTTTGAACACCTCACCCTTTTCCTTGGTCCCTCACAAATACAAACTATAATTCAACAATCCTAAGGATTAGGATTTGCCTTTCAAAATTTTATAACTGAAAACTGAACTTTTTGAAGTGATTTTCACTACATGCACTACATATGATGTTTTTTTTTTGTACAACAAAACATAGACAAAGTACTACATACGAAGAGCTTGGTACATCATACATGACACTGCTTTATCAGACTTACTGTTCTTAGCACAGCCGTGCAGTGCCTCATCTCTGTCACTTGTCTGTGCTGGTGAGCTGTTGAGCAAGAGCACAGATTTAGTGCAAGAAGCCAATGGCATGTTGGTGTTCTAAACTTTGGATTATACACATTAAAAAGACAATGTGTCCTCGTGGGCCAGCTAAAGAGAGTGAAACAGCACCTTTGAAAGTGTTGCACATGTCATTCTGTTTATGACACCTTTTTCCCCGGCATTAGTGTGAAGATGTTGAGAAATAACACTAATAAGCTATAATGTAAATGGCTTAGTTCTGTCTCCAATGGCAGCTATATGTAATTATATAATTTTAAGAAGATTTTGTGTAGGTGGGAGATATGTTTTGATTGCATCATTTCGCTGTATGTCTCCTTCTCCTTATTTGACATCTCAACAGAATGGTATGGTTCACTTTAACACAGCAGAAATACTAAATTTGAACTCTGAGTCATCGCAGACACCCGATCATTTCAAGGCTAGTGCACAGTCTAAGATTCAAACATGTGTATGGCTCATGTGTGCCACCCTGTTTTAGAAGTGTAAAACGGATGTCTTTTGAAAACTGTGATGTAAAGACAGAACACTGCTTTCAAACCCCTTTATTAGAGTGCAGGTTTATCAGATTGTCCACTGCTATTATTATTCTGATTACCATCTCTTAAATTTGATAGCACGTCTTCTCTAAAGTAAAGGGGAAAATGGGAGGAATGGTGAGAGGAAAATGCAATCTGGATGTCAGATAAGCACTTGATTAACCACTTACAGAAGCAGACTCTGCGTCAGGGCCTGGCCATCTCACATTTCCACTCAGCCCAATCCTTCAAACATTACTGGCCACAAGGTATTGATTTTTCATTCTCCTGAATATCCCTTTGCTGTTAATAGAATTTACACCAGACTATCAATGTTTCAAGGAGGCCTCCCCTCCCCTTTCAGTGCTGCTGGGATCTTCTAACCCACAAAGAGGCTATATTTGAAGCTTGCCGGCCATTAGCTGTGTGTCCACCTGAGAGAGGAGACATGGAAACTGACAATACAGGCGAAAATGAAATTTATGTTGTCGCCAGTTTGGACCAAAAACAAGAGCAACAGAGGTGAGTCTGTGGTTTTTATAAGTCTAATTTAATTTAAAATTGATTGACAGTTACTGTATGTTCAACGATGAGCCATTTGGATATTTAGGACTTGAACATGAGCCCCACCCATCTGTGTTATATCATAGAGAAACTAGTAGAGCAAATCCGATCTGTAACTACATCTGTATAGATTGTAGAACCTACAGTATGTTCTTTCAAGTTAACTGTGCAAAGGTCTGTAAAATTATTTTCAGGTTTAAGTGTGAAAACATTGTTTTGAATCAAAATACATTTAATTAGCTGAAAATATATGCATAACTACCTATAAGAAAAAGTACATTAAAGTCAGCATTGTCTGTAGCAAGTGTACTGTACAGACTATAAACCAAGAATTTCATTCTGTGAAAAGATTCCTTTGAAAAATGAAAGTTTACATCTGCATTAATAGATGATCTTAGATGACAACACATGCAAAACTTTATTCCGCGTCGTCAGTCCATGATTAAAGAAATCTTTGGCATTACAAGTGATGCGTGTCCTCACAGATGCCTCCTGATAGGCTCGGAGCTCAGCCTGCAGCAACACTGAGCTTCTGATTTAAGCAGCAATGCCGGCTTGGTGACCTTAGCAGCTTTCCATGGGCACATTGATTTTTCTCCCACATTACAGATAATTGCTGGATGCTGTGAATCCTATCCTCCCAGGCTAGCAGGGCGGAGCTTCTGTAGTGTGTTGACACGAGAGTGGCTATCTGGTTTGAGGAATGTGATATCCTGGGATCTCATTGACTGCCATTGACTTCTGTGTACTTCCTGTCTAGGGGTATAAGTATATTTACTGGTTTATTAGGACAATTGTTTTTTATGCCTGTTGGGCTTGTTTGTGTTCCACTTTGCTGATTGTTAATTATGCCCTAGAAAATGTAATGAGCAAAGATACAGTGAAAGAAGCAGTTTCATTAAATAGTGCACCTTCATGTTAATGATTTAAACAGCCAGAACACCTTTCAGACTTTAATGAGGGCAATTGCTGTGTCCAACTTTGTTAATCAGTTTCTAATTTGTTAAATAGATTGTGATGAATTGCCTATTCGTCATTCTTATGTAAAGGTAATTATTTTGGCACAGATGTGTAGTCAAATAGTTTAACTGGCATTATTGCTGTAAATGCACTCAATGTTTTTTCCAAATACTTGTGTAACCTTTAGTGAGGCCCGCTCTTATTATATTAATATGAGTTTTCCTGTTCTGCATGGAGTGACTCTCATCATTTTATGCAAATGAGTGCATCTTCTGTTTGTTCTGCTCCATAAAGTCATGAAAAAGTCACTTCCTTGTTGTTGTTGTGTGAGGAACAAATCTGACTGACGTAACAGTGTCTTTTGCTAAATGAATGTTGCAACCTGTTTAGCTTCCTTTTTTAGTCATTATTAATTATTTATTGTTTAAAAAATGTGGGATTTTTTTGGTGCCATTCACCCATGTTTCATACCAATTTTTTTTAAAAGTACTCAGCAGTATTAAAACCTGTCAAAGCTTTTTGTAAAAGAGCATGCAGCTTTGTTTTATTGTTCCCCCACACACAGTGAACAGCACATTAATTCAGATGAGTCTCAGAACACACACGACCTATCATCACCCTCTTAAATCATCTCTGTTGTGACCCCAAGACATCATGCTAAACGTGATCCTCACTTTGTATACACTGTGCAGGGTTATTGCACTCTGAACAGCCCCGCTCTAAGTGATGCGCCCTGTGTGTCACGGAAAAAAACAGGCCACTGATGCAGCGCACTGTGGCCCAGGGGCGGGTGTCAGGCCACATGATTGGATGGATTCATGTGCAGTATTTATCTCACAGAAAGGTCTGCTTTTGTCTGCTTTAACCTCACGCATTGCACCATTGTGGCCATATGGCCCTGCTGAGCTACTGTACTGTACGTGCATCAAAGAAAGTGTGCTCCGTTTGCACGGTGCACTTATTACTGGAAAATTGTAGCAAGAAATGTTGTGACAATCGGACTTTCTCTTCCAGTGGCGTTGTAACATAGCGAGCTAAACTTTAAGAGTTTGTCATAGCCTGCTGTGTTTACATGGCAGGAGATGTGTTATGCAAGCAGTTCTATTTGCTTGCAGAGGCATAGACACGTGCCTCAGTTCATAACTAATGGAAGACTTTGTATGCCATTCATGCATGAGAGAGTCTGCATGGCATAATCCAGCGTGAACTATCATGATGTTAAAGGGCCTTGGATTTCAGAGAAAATTCCCTAAAAAAACATTAGGACTCTTTTAATACATTGAATTTAGTGCAGATATAACATTACAAATGTACTGTGACGAGCTGGAATTCAATGTATAAAACACTCAGCAATTGTAATCAAATATTATAATAATACCTGATGCCATCCTGCAACATTTAGGTTAAGATTTAATTCCTGGTTTATATAGGATTTAGGTTTGGCTCTGATAAGGGTGACAGTTGGCAGGCAGAGAGTGATAGAGTTTGGATTACGGTAGCAGCTTAATTTTTAAGCTCTCATGGATGCTAAAACACATGCCATTTCCAAATGCCTCTCACAGAGATCAGATTCATATTTCAGATACTGCAATTTGGTTGTGTGCTGAAATGTTGTAAATGACACCATCAAGACAAAGCTCTCTAAAACTCAAACATGTCTTATTCCATCTATTAACATTGGAATCGAACGTCACGCGTGAACTTCACCCAAACAGAGCATGTTTGTCATGACGGCCCTGCTCATCGAGGCAGCCTCTACGAGCGCAGCCACTCATTGGAGTCCAGCTGTTCGGGCATTGATCCCTCTGTGTTTTCTGATGCACTGGCCCGGAATGTGATGTTGTTTCATTACTGAGGCAGAAGCGACGGGCTCGGTCTCCTCCCCCAGGGCACTGGACACTCACTACTTGGGCAGGGGCGCTGTGTGTGATCACAACTGAATGGCTTAGTCAGACAAGTTCACTTGCCTATGGAAAGTCCAAATCAAACACGGAGAAAGTTTGGCGGCAGGAGGTAAGACGGGAGCACACATCAGTGAATGAGTGTTGAAAGGCCTGGACAGGAATAAAAGAGAAACAAGCACTGCATTAAAGACTTGTCATCAGCAATGGACCCAGACGACAATGAACTCGGCATCTTCACTGTCATTCAGTGAGTAGTGTGCTGTGCTTACTTTATTATTCAGTCAGAGCTGTCATAACTGTGAGTGCACTGGTGGTATTTATTGTACAAAACAAGAGTTTGGATTGCTGAGACCATCTATCAGTGTAAAGGTAGAAGGTTTGAAAGTGTTTGATTTTTTTCCAATTCAGCCTTTACATTAATTAGAATTCATGATTCATTCAGTCATGGCTTTTGCAAAACAAGGAATTGATTAAGCTAACGTTATTTATGTCATGCAGAGGCTAACTGAAGGTCATGGATTACTCGTCTTTTTCTTTGCCGCTACATTGAAGGGATCATTTATTGCATGTTTCTGTGGGAATAGGAAGGTTTTCTTCTGAGATTCAATTGAATCCTTGAAGCTTTCTTAGAAAACACAATTATTTTGTACCCTGGCTGTACCTGAGCGACAGCATTCTGAAAACAATGTATTGTTATGGAGAAACTAAACAGAACCTTCAGTGTTGCATGGGTATGAACCATACTGTAGATGGTGGATGGAACGAGAATTAAAAGCATTTAATTTTCTACTTAGACTACCCTTTGTCCAGCTGCATTTTTAAACATGTCTCAGTAGGTAAATCTTTCAAGTATATGAGCAATCATTTGGTGGCTAAATTAAATTTAAATTAACCAGATCAAGTCTCAAGATGTCATGCATGCTCAATCACTGGGCTTGAGGCAAGCATGTGGCAACTTTTTGCTTCCATGTGCTAAAACTTTAATGATGAAAATCAGTCTTAATGTTTGAGAGCTAATTATGTGCACATAGAGTTGTAAACATGTACAAATAGTAAATACTGATCAACGTCTTTTTAGGTCCAATCACACTCTCAGTTCTGGTTGCCAAATTGAAGTCCATAATAGGTCAAAAGAGCTCATTACAGTTTCAGAGCACCCCCCCAACCCCACCCCCACCCCAGCTAACTAGATTACCATTGAATTGGAGGCTCAACACAAAGTATAAATAAGGTTTAGATGACACTAATGATACTATACCCACCATTGTGACAATTTAAAATGTCAGCTGGGCCTATGTACAGTAGTTATTGTCTAGTAGAACAATAAATAATTCACTTAGGTATACAGTATTAGCTGGACCTGAACTAACTCTTGTACATAACGTCTTAATACAACACATGCACACTTTATGTTATTATGAAGCGTGCTCAGTTTATAAACAGGCGGACGAGAGAGAGAGAGAGAGAGAGAGAGAGAGAGAGAGAGAGAGAGAGAGAGAAAAAGAGACGCACAGTCGAGTCCGCGTCTGCACATCAGAGAACAACACAGAGCATGACAGCTACTTTACAGCTTATTTTAAACCATTTTAATCAGACACAGCCATAAATAAATAAAAAGATAAAATAGATGCGCGGCCGAGTCCGCACATCGGAGAACAACACAGAGAACATGACAGCTACTTTGTGTCTTATATTGAGTCATGTTATTCAGATACAGACATGAAACTCTGGATTTCTCCATAATGAAGGCTGTCAGCGTTGTGTACCTGCGTGCTTGTGCTCGTGCATGAAGTGTACCGTGCTGAAGCACACCTCTCCCAAGTGTGCCAAAGCCAAGGAAGTGTACCGTGCCTGAGCACGATACGGAGCGGTCACACTGGTCAAACGAACTGGACTTTAGCATTGAAGCGTGCTTGGGCACGGTACGGATGGCCAGTGAGACCGTGCCCAGCTAGTACTAAGAGGAAGACGGTTCATGAGAATGTTAAATAAAACAGTTGCAGTTTGATTCAAAGCCCGACCATTTTGCACATGAAACTTTGTCTTGAGCTCCTTAGTTAAATTGTTATAATAAAGAGTTGTTATCAATTGGCTGAAACGCCCCAAAAATGTAACCTTAGCACAGCTAAACATAAGTGGTAGGATGCTACGCTAGGTGGCTAGATCCAGCCTCCTGTAGGGCTTTTAATTAAAACGTGATTCACAGTTTTTTTTGCCATTACATGATGTACAATATTGTTAACACTCATCCATTGTACACAAGTTCAACTTCCATTCAGCATATATTTTACTTTTGCAGTAGCTGATTCAGAACATGTTATGTCAGCAGCAGCAGCAGCCATCTTGGTTGTTTACAAAAATGCCTTAATGGTCCTCTCTAAATTTGATAAAGGGCTGTAATTGGCCTGACCTGAATCAGGACTGATGGAAACATGTCTGAATGGGAGAAGACCAGATACATCTGTCAGGGTGAATAGAACATGAGCTTGCAAATTTTGTCTGGTTTTGAGGCTAAATATGTTGTAGGTAGACTGTTCAACATTTATGATACATCCAGTCTCCTGAAAGATGGGAGAGGCCTGAAGAGAACAGGATTTAGGGAATATTCAAGATGAATGGATGTATTAAACATGACCTGAGAATGACCTATAGGAGCAAGTGTTATAGGCTCAACAAAACACAGGCACACAGATCTGTAGGTTTACAGCATCTTTAGTATCCCCTTTATGTTTTATCATTTACCTCACACAAGGTAGACTACAGCCTTCAAGTATCACTTTGAACTTTATCAGCAGGTGTATTTAAACCGGCGAACCAAATCGGTAATCTTTTTAAAGCGTAGCATAACTCTGCCAGGTAACACTTCACTACTAATCCCAATTAGTCACACCGCTGAATATTCATGGCCAAACTGCGTTCAGATCTTTAAACTCCCTCCTAAAAGCTGTTTAATGCACTGAATAAATCAGCCGTGGCACAGACGTAATTTGTGCCGCACTAACAAGTTGTGAAAGTGAAAGTACTGAGGTGGCTCATAGGCAGAGGCGTGCAGACAGACCAACAGAACAAACACTGCAGATAAGAGGGTTGTGTTTTGTATTTTTCTGAGGGCAGTTTGCTGTTGTGGTTGTTGACACACATCTGGTTGAGTTCCAGGGGCCATTAATGCTAAGTTGGGATCAGAGGGCAGTAAAAGCTACAAAGTCACATCACTCTACTGCACACGGCTGTCCATAATGCTGCTCAATCTTCAGCAGAACATTGTCAGGACATTCCCTGATTAAAACCTCTGTTTGACGCGTTTTAGCATTATGCATTTATGCCCTTGTTATCTAGCATGGTAAGCAATTTTAGCGTACTGGTGATGCACTGCTTTTAAGGCAGGCAATCTGATTCAAAGGCAGGACTTGCAAAATATGAGCACTGCTGAGTTTTAAGTGGCCAAGTGTACCAGAATGAATGAAATCAGCTGTTTTAAAAGAGAGGAGAGTTAGGGATCAGCAGGGCAGCAGGGTTTTATCGGTCAAAGCTTCTGTCGTAGTCTCCTTAGATCTCGCTCCTGTTTGACCCTAATATCCTGTGCCACGCATGTTGGCCTCTGGGCCGCAAGCCCACACAGACAAACATTACTGTCCAGAATACGCTGAGTCTCTCAATCCTCCTGCCACAGGACACAGAGGTTGCATTTGAAGCATTTTGTCAGACATGTTCTCCTCGCATCATCGTTGCAGCCTCCATGTCTCGTGTGTACTCCATAAAAACAGACCCCCTGTTCCCTCTCAGGGATGTGTCATCACACAAAACTGTTGTTTTTTCAGAAAGTGATTAACATAATGATGATTCACTTCATTTTGAAACCATTTCCCTTTAGAGATTTTTAAGTCAAATCCTAAATCTGTCAGGGACAATCTCAGACTCACCTTTTTATCCATCTATTGCATCCTTTCCGCAGCTAAAAACAGGCCTGAGCCTGAGTGGAAGCGACATCGTTCTTTATTGCATGTATCACTCTCAGCAAAGGCACATTGACTCACCCTACAGAGCCTTATAAGTTGTGGCATTTTAATATGGGATGGCTGCTACTCCACTGGGGAAGCAATAACAAATTGTAGCTTGAAACTCCCCAACTAGTGTTTGTACCTGTGCATTTGTATTTATTTATCCATTAGCATCTGACATTTTATTGATTACTCTGTTTATTATTCTGTCGAGGGCCTAGCAGAGATTCATGCTGAGTATAAGCAGGTATCCTTTAGCCCTTTGATTTGTATTATTTTAAGCTAGAGGTTTTTTGGATGTTTTACAGTTAATTGACATTTTGAGCTTCATTTATCGATGACAGTAAAAAGCTGTATTTAAATCTATATTTTAACATGTGGAGATGCTACTTTATGTAAAAGGCTTCACTAGCTTTGTCTAACTGTGGTTTCCTGTAAGCACATCACAAATCAGGGTAAATTCTCTGTTTTACTGTGGGCAAGTTCCTTTTATCAAAGCTGTCTGCGACACAGGAAGAAATATCAAACCTCCTCGGATCAGAGGCGAGGCTAATTGCCTCATGGGAGTATTTTTCAACAGAGTTGCCTTATCTATGGTGTTTGATTTATGATTCTTCCTATTAAGGGACTAGACACGTCAGGATTGGGCTGGATTGGGATGTTGCCCGAATTTATTTGAATTTCTTTATTTCAATACTCGTTTGCTCATGTATCAATTTTCTTTGCATTTAAAGCGTGATTAAAGTGCAGCAGGGAGTCCTGAATGTAAGATTATCTGTTTTCATCTGGGAGAGAGATATGACAAGATCTCTGGAGATGTTGTTCAATCAAAAGAAATATCCCAAAAGAAAAAAAGAAAATAAACTCAAAGCATCTGTTAAGCACGACTTGAAGCACGATGAATCACATAATGTGAGTACAAAAAGCAAACAGAGGAGCATCTTCTCATCTTCTACCTTCAGGCATCAGTTCATCACACAAACCCACTTCTTTTTATCTGCTTCCATTTGAGCACATGGCGAGTCCATCAGCTCAGTGTGTGTTTGTGTTGTTGGTACTCCTCAAAAGAATGGGTGCAGGCCTTTAATGAATGGCCTTATTGAGAGTGAGCATTTCAGCAGCTCAACTGTTTTAGAAGGTTAAAACCCAATGCAGTGTACAGTATGGGCAACCCTAATGTGCAGCTGCTGGGAGGCAGAGATCTCAGCTGGGGGGGGGGGGGGGGGGGGGGGGGCTGATCTCTGTCTGTCCAGCTGCTCCCACTGCTCCTCTTTGCACTCCCATGATGAGCACATCATGCAGTGTGCCTCTGTCATATCATCCCTCCCATCAACCCTCCTCATGTTAGGAGATTGATGAGGTTAGCCTTTGGGGAATTCTTGGAAGCGAGCTGCATCCCTCTGTAGTAATTCTTTTGGCTCATCATACACACATATTGTACACACTTAAACACACACACAACATCCTCTCACATTCCTCTCTCTTCCACTCTCATCTCCCACCACCACCCCTGTCCCTCCCTCTCCTCCCTCGCTCTTCTCTTCCTCTGGCTTGGGCTCTCGCTGCCTCCCTCCAAAGCTGTTGTTACTGCTTCCCGCACATCATTCCACCGCGATGGAAATTAAATGAAGGTGGCTTAACGCAGCTAACACAGGCATGTAACCGGGGGGGAAGCTGCTCTGCCAGATCCTTTTCCATGGGCTGTGGATTTGCACTGCCAAGGCGAGGACACAGCAATCACTCAGCCATGCAGAAGCGCAGACAACAGGACTAATCTCTCCACCTGACTTGTGGAAGCTCCACTTTTTTTTCCCCCTGAATTATTTATTCCACGCAGACGAAGACTGTTGGGACAATGGAGCCGGAGTGAAGTAGATGTTAGATTTGTAGCCTTGACTGCTGTCTCCTGTACACATGGATGTGTTCAGCTTTGTGAAGATGCCAAAGCTGTCAGGGTGAGTCCGTGTGTTTGCCTGCCTCAGTGTGTGTCATGTAGGTGGCGTCTTGTGTGTCAGGCACGACACCGAAAGCGACTATTCAGTTGGAATACTGGAATCACATGTTGATTAAAAATGCTGAGTTATCGATTGCTCAAGAGAGCAAGTTGTGCAGTCATGTATGATGGGAGATGAATAAGCGAGTGAGGGAGAAAGGAGAGGGGGTGTACGCATGGAGCTGATGCGGGGTTCATGTATTTAAGTTCACTAATGTCTTACACTGCCGGCAGCGGACGCGTTTGTTGCTTTATATGATTTGTGATGGTACATGTTGTGTAACACTGCAAACATCCACTGCATTGGTCTGATTTGAAATCATGTCAGTTAAAGGCTGAAAGGGGAATCAAGAACCAATTTACAGTTAAGTTTTGAGTCATTATGAAACATTATTTTTGGGGGACTAACACCAAATCTACACGAGTTAAAGAGCATGATCAGTCTCTGTTATTTGAATCATTACATATAGTGTTTATTCAATATGAGGCCAGCAGAAGAATGAACACTGTCAGACAATTTTGGGATAAAAAGATTAAAATAACAACAAAACAGAAAAATAACCAAATCATCTAAGTTTAAAATGTCATTCTCACTGACTTAATTTGAAGGATTTTAGTGTAAGAGACTAAATGATGTGAACTTTGTGAAGTATATGTAAACCATATATATTTTTTTTTAATCACTCCCCAGGAATTTGTCCATTTCCGGGGCAGACTCCTCACCTCATGCACCCATAAGTCTGCTATATTGAGTTGGTGTGCTCCAGTGGACAGTAATCCTCCTAGATGATTTGGCTCCATCAGAAACACCACAGACCACTGGTGACAGGAACAGCTGATCATAAAAGGGAATTATGAAATTAGAAACTGTATGTGCTGAAGGTATACACATTTAGAACATTCACTCATGAGTCATCAATAGAATACACCTGCATTTAAAGAATATTATTTGTAATATTTATTATGACATTTTAATTTATTGAAAGTATTTAACTTTTTATTTCATGACGTTTTTTTATTGTATGCAAATGAAAGTTTCTTTTTAAAGTCGGCAGGTAGCAGTGACATTTCATCAGATAATAGGACCCTTGTTTGCCACTTAGTGTCCCTCCATGGCAGCATTTTGATGCGTCTCCCACTGGACCCCCAATGTCACTGCTCCTGTCACTGTTAATAACACCACACAGTGCTCTCCCTGATTATGAGCTACCACTGCTACACAGGCGTTTTGTGTGTGTGTGTGTGTGTGTGTGTGTGTGTGCGTGTGTGTGTGTGTGTGAGCATGTGTGTGTCCTCCCTCTCAGCTGCCAACAGGAATTTAAGTCAGCAGGATGCTGTTTTGCCAAGGCTGATGTTACAGAGAGAGACTCTGTGTTTTTTTTAGAGATGTACTAAAAAAAGGAAGAGGTTTCCTTAATTGTCCCTTCCTCCTGACTTGATACACTCTCAGATGTGTCTGATGTAGGAGGAAAAAGACTTTTGTTTTCTTCATTCTTTGTTGGGTTTAAATCTAACAAGCATTTCAGGGCGGTAGATTTTTCTTTTGTTATCCCTAACTCTGTTTCTTTGATTGTCAAAAAAACAGCTAGAAGTTTTGACCAGAGTAGTTTCAGTGTTAAAAGCTTTCCTTGTCAAACTTTCACTTTAGCTTGAAGAGTGGCCACACTTTCTATCCCACATGTGTCTGTCTGTAACAAAACTGTGGAGAGATTGAACATGAACATCATGTATTAATAGAGAAAGAATGAATGTAATGATTGCCTGACCCAATAAGGTTCATAAACTGTTTGTTTGTGTAGGCGATTTTAAAGCAGAATTTACAAAAGGTCTATATGATTTGTTCTTGTATGCAACTATTTTTAGTCGCCCTTATATAACGGATAGATGCGTTCATTAAATGCATGAGTGGAAATGATTTTCTGGATGGTGAGATTTTTCCTCAGAGTTGAACACAGAGTTCTTCGCAGTTAAAGAAAATCGAGCCGGACTACGCGACTTCAGTCCTGACCGCGTTACTAAAAAAAAATCTATTATGGGAGCAGTTGTTCGTTATATTTTGCCTGCAAACTTTTGTTTTCGCACAGGAAATCACTGGTCCGGACACAAATTGATTAGCCTAAATGTTCATCAGAGTAGGCAAAGAGCAAAAGATCCGTCATTCTTTAGCTGTTTGCATCAGAAGCTCTGGTGGATCAGAAATGGCTCCGGGTCAGAAACGGGAGCCAGCTGGCTTGTGGACGAGGTCTCAGGCAACCACTTGTTTTGTGCTTTCCTTTAGAGCTTTTAGCATAAAGGCAGCGAGTAAGACAATGAGGTGAAGGAGAATGAAAGTCCAGTTCAGTGCCCACGGGTTTAGTTCATCACTATATTTGGTTAATGTTTTACATAAAGCAATGTGGAGCGAAGGAGGCCTCGGGAAAATGCAGAGTAATAATGAACTCAGGATGAAAAACAGAAAATTCAGATGTCTTCCTTTTTTTGGGGGGTGGGGGGGGGTCTATTTTTCTAAATCCTAATAAAAATGAAAAATTCCGCCTCAAGTGAAGAAGAGCTAACATTTAGTGTAATGAGAAATGTATGATATATTCCCTGTATATCTTGTTGTAAGTGCTGCAGCAGACTATCAAGCAGTATTTCTTCAGTCAGATAATTGTGTTCAGCTGTTAAACAGGTAAACTAGAGTCAGGGGGACTGTGAGGCTCAGTTACACTCTGCAAAATAGCAGCAGGATCGTAGTGGGTGGGCTGTTTCCCAGATGCAGTATTATTCCCACTCAGAGGAGATTAACTAACCAAAAAACCTTTCTATATAAAGGCAACAGAGAGCTGCTCAGGATAGTGCTGTTGCCCATGGCAACAATATCAGTGCTTCCAAAGACAAACACAGAAATGCAATATTCAGTTGGTATAATATGGGAAATAGACTCTTATTCTGAAGTGAGTGTTACTGTGTACATCTCAATAAGACTGAGTATTGATTGGGTTGTCTCAATGTGTTTTTGTTTGCTTCATATGAAAGGGGTTTTTGTTTGATGCAATGTTACTGTAAGTGCATAAAAAATCATGTAGTCATAGAATGGTAGAGCAGCATAACATTGAGAAATTGTTTCAGCATGCACAGCACTGCTTTGTATTTTTTGTAAATCCTTGATAGCATAGAATCAAAAGCAGAGCACAATATAAAAAAGCAGGTTGTACTATGTTCTATTAAACTGCCATATTGACCAAAGGATTAAAAGCGCGGTACGTCTCTGCCTGAGCCACTTCTCCGCTGCACTCCACTTCCAGCCTCCTCCCGGGAGGTAGACACCTCATCTGCTGTCACTCGGCAGATTTCATATCCAAACAGAATCACATTAGTGGTGTGGCTCTGCATAAATGTCTCTGTTTAATTCAAGAGCGCAGAGAAAGCAGCATCACTGCCTCTTCAATATGTAAGACATACTTGAAACACCTCACTCCCTGTCTCACATGGAGAGGGACAATTATATTTTATTCTTATAATGGTAAAAAAAATGTAAACAAAGACTTGACAAGTCTGACTTATCACCAAGTGGCAACCTCTCACGTTGAAAAATGAAGCCAATGCAAAGTGCAAAAAAACTGCAGTTCCTTGAGTGTCCACTTGAGGCTGGCTCCAAAAGCCCCCGAAGGCCTGTAACACCCCATGTTCAAATTCCTATTTTTACAGCAGAATTTAAACTTCTTTATTGCCTGGTACAAAAACCTATTTTGTTCTCAATAGTTCATGTCTGTACCAGCACACACCGTATGAGGGTGTGAATATTTGTATAACTCATCCGTTAAGATTTTATGATGGATAAGAGTTATGCTTGACTAGGGGCCTGACTGATATGACTACAAGCAGGCAGGTTGTAGCTGTTCACCAGGAAGCTTAAGGCCGGCCTCAGCTCCACTTCCTTTCCTGTTTCTAGGTTGACATAGAGTTAGGATGAGACATTATTTTCAATATGGCGACCACCATCATTGGGCTTCAAAATTCCCCTAACCATTGGATGATATCATTGAGACTACGTTCATGTTTTAAACAGTCTATGCTTGTCACCCGCCCTTCATGCTCTGTATGCTCATGACTCTGTCCTTCTCCACTCACGGTGAGGTTAAGAGAAGCAAAGAAACATGGTCTGGAGCGGACAATTTACCTCAGCTACAACCCACTTGCCACATTAAGAAAAGTTGGCCTACCATCGCCTGAAGAATATCAAACATGAAAGGACTCATGTCCCAGCAGGAGAAACTGGTCTGTTTATCTTCAGTGGACTTTTACTGTTACAGTGTCTTTGGTCTGCCAAAAAAATAAATCAGATACTGCATCTGATCCAGAACACTAGAGTCATCACTAAGACCAAGATAATAGATCACATCACCCCAGTTATTAGGTCTTTACACTGGCTCCAATGTGTATGAAGAACATATCTTAAACAGTTCTGTTGGTCTATAAAGCATTGAATGGTTTTGGGCCAAAATACATTCATGGCATTCTGATACATAATATACCATCAAGACCACTCAGGTCGTCTAGGACCGGTCTGCTCTCTGTCCCCAGAGTCAGAACCAAATATGGAGAATCAGCATTCAGTTTCTATGCTCCGTATATCTGGATCAAACTCCCAGAGAACTGCAGGTCTGCTGAAACTCTCGGTTCTTTTAAATCAAGGTTGAAGACTCATCTGTTTACAGCTGCCTTTTATTAAAATATCTTATCTTAATACCTACTTTAACTATGTATCACTGAACTGTAATGTTGACACTTTATCTTAAATCTATCTCATTATATCTTAGCTCCTGTCTTATTATATATTAGCTGTATATGTTGAATTTTGCTGTAATAACTTTTAAATAACCTATTTTTGAGATGTACTACATCAATATATTTTCCTTGTCTTGCCTCAGTACACAATGGAAAAACAACAAGGAAATATCTTTAAATATTTATAAAACAAGATCTTCATATTTATTAAACTAAATGTTGCTCAATCGTAAAATAGGATTTTAATATAGACGCTCCTATGATGATGATTTATCCATCAATCCATCTATCATCTATCCATCTATCCATCAATCCATCTATCCATCCATCAAACCATCCATCCATCATCCATCCATCCATTAAACCATCCATCAAACCATCCATCCATCCATCATCTATCCATCCATCACCCATCCATCTATCCATCCATCCATCCATCTATCATCATCCATCCATCTATCCATCCATCTATCCATCATCTATCCATCCATCACCCATCCATCTATCCATCCATCCATCCATCTATCATCATCCATCCATCTATCCATCCATCTATCCATCATCTATCCATCCATCCATCCATCTATCATCATCCATCCATCTATCCATCCATCTATCCATCATCTATCCATCCATCCATCACCCATCCATCTATCATCATCCATCCATCTATCCATCCATCCATCCATCCATCCATCTATCCATCCAGCCATCATCCATCTATCCATCATCCATCCATCATCCATCCATCATCCATCTAGCCATCATCCATCTGTCTATCCATCTATTTATCCATCATCCATCCATCTATCCATCCATCCATCATCCATCTAGCCATCATCCATCCATCAATCCATCTATTTATCCATCCATCCATCATCCATTTATCCATCATCCATCATCTATCCATCCATCCATCATCCATCATCTATCCATCCATCCATCATCCATCTATCCATCATCCATCCATCTATCCATCCATCATCATCCATCCATCCATCATCCATCATCCATCCATCATCCATCCATCTATCCATCATCCATCCATCCATCTATCTTTGTTTTATACATTTTAGTAAAACTTAAATTGATGCCAACACTTCTCAGAGGAAATACTTTTCTGAGTACCTTGTGGTACATTTTGTCTTCTTTAATAATTCTCAGTGTGTGAGGTGAATGTGGCGCCCTGCTGCGGTTTCATATAGCCGACCCTAAAGGAGACTCTCTATGTAAATTATTCAACCAAACTGAGAGAGTGTCTATGTTGGAATGTCTGCTTCCCAGTTTAGCATTGCAGCTTGTATATAATGCGTAGTTAGTCGCTACATGTACAGGATTGCAGCCTTCACATCATAACACTCCCCATGAACTCGCCTGTTTTCAGACAGACGAGAGGGAAAGTGAACTACTGTGATAAAGCATGGATCACTGTTCATGCAACTTTTATGAGGGCCTGCAAAGCGATCTTCTACCCATTTCCGACACAATTAAAACTTATATCTCAAATTAAAGTCACACTGAAGAAGTGGAGAGAAACTTCCACTGACTATTGAAATGAATATTTCAGGTGAAGAAGCAGAAAATATCGTGTTTTGAGTCCATGGTGTGTCCATGGTGTGCGTTACTGTGGTAGCATGAAGTTGTGAACATTCATTTCTATGAACTATGAGTCATTTTATTTACTCCCTTTCTTGTGATTGTCTGTTAAAGAAAGCTTTTTGCTTACTACTGAGTAGAAACGGAAGCCAAATCCAAAGAGAAACACACAAAGTCACCATGCATTTTGTAGATTAAGTGCAATTTGTCCTCGGAGAACTCCTTTTTATAATTTGCCTGCATCTTTGTGTCCTAATTGTCCTCGCTCTGACTCTTGGGTAACCTGTTCATGAATTGTGCAGCGTGGTTTGCCCACTTGGCGCTTGATTACTTAGTCCGATGTGACTGTGCAAGGCATCATTTATTAATGAAGGCTGTGGAAGATCAGTTTCACTGTCCACCAGCGGCTCAACCTTTTCAGCATCTCTTTGTGCCGGAGTGCCTCGACTCAATGGCATAACGCAGCTCCCGCCTGCAGACAAAAGAAATCAAAGATCACATTATCTATGGCTATGCTGTTAATACAGAGACTCTAAGGCTGAGGGACAGAAAATGGATTTTGGGGAACAATGTGTCAGTTCAGAAACATATTTTGAAGGCGAAGCGTCTGAATCTGTAAGTACAAAATTCTTTAATACGTTGTAAATCTCTGCAATAATGTCTTTGCTGAAGGTGTTTTCATGCACAAAAGATTACCATCGAGAAATACATATTTTTAAGCTAAAATTCTGGCGCCTTTGATGCATAACAACTCTTGACTTATTCGGGTAAATCTGCTACATCAAACATGTTAGCATGGGTGTTAGCTTTATCCCAGAGGCTGAAATGGAGTGCACAAGTAGGACTCATCAATGGGATGAACATTGCTCCAACAGTGTCAGACAGTATCCAGTTGTGTCCACACACATCATTTGAGCTGCAGGAAATGTGTTCTAAATATACTCCATGGAGGCCAGCTCCCAGCTAATGTACTGTGGGTCAAATAAATCCATATCCATGTGGAAACACTAATCTCCCCCAAACACACGAGCATATTGGGAAATAAATCCCATTGCATCCTGTGTTCGGGGACCAACTTCCAGATGTTGTATTGAATAGTAACATTTTCAGTTATTTTCTGAATTAAATATGATTCAATGCATCAGGTAGCACTTAGGTATGTTTCTTTGGTTAGTGGAGGTGAATACAATTCAGCTTAGGTTGCATTCATTTGCAGCCAAGTGCCTTACATTTCTCTCAGCGTCTACATCGTGATGACAAGTCGGCAATATTTTATTAATGTCTCATGAATGGACACGTGGGCTCATAGAGGCGCAGGCACACCCACATGCCAAACACACATACACACTCTCAGGGAGATACAAGCGCACAATTTATTATCATCGGTACAGTAACTGGGGAAACATTTAGAGAGAAAGAAAGAGGAGCTTTGAATAATGAATGTGAAGAGCCCTGTTACACGGCAGACAAGCCTTTGAAGTGACATAACTTACTTCAGAGCATCACCAGTGTGTAGACACAAAGACAGAAATAAAGGGAGGACAAGGAGCTGTGGACAAAGACACACACGAGAACTTGTTTTAACCAATTACAATTCTTCTGAATACCTGCAGCGCAACATAGCAGAGTTTAAAGGAAAAGTGGCCCCGATCGAGTTTTGTTGCTAAAATCAGAAAAATCAGCTGAAATGGACATTTCATACAAAACACGGAGTCATTGTTGTGTGAATGGTGGTTATAGCTGGTTGAATCGTCTGATAAACTTTATCAAATTGTCCTGGCATTGAGCGAATCAAATAAGCACTTTATAAGGAAATTCCTCTGAGCTCTTTTTTTTTATATAAAGAATGTGCTGACATCTCGAAATAAAACCAATTTCATGCCCCTCAAAGCATAAGAGTGAGGCATGACAACGCCGCCTGTGTGTCCAGCTTATGTAATTAATTTGATTTGTATCCACTGAGTGAGCTGTAGCTATGGGACATTGTTTATCACGCTGGAATCTCTCATCACTTGAGTGGAATCAGCCAACAACTCTTTTATTTCTATCATGATTTCAATATTATTCTAAAACTCTCTTGAGATCAGATTCACTGATGTTTCCAATAATGGAGCTCGGAGTACGTTTGAATGAATCCAGTTATTCAAATATAAAGATGCACGCTAAGTGTTTCCTCCCTTTCTCCCTCTGAAGCCACAGGACCAAATCCTCAGGCTGGCCGCCCCCATCAGGGACCTGGAGCTCTTCACAGGGACCCCCCAATGGCTGGGACATGGGCACCAATAGAGAGGGGCGTGACTGCTACATCAAGTGAGTGCCCTGTGTTTAAAGAAAACAGAGGGGGAGGCCTTTTCTTCATCCCAGATGTTTCAGACGTTTTGCCAACCTGTGATTATTCCAGCCACGTCACTGCCTCCACACTGTCTCCGTCTGTGCGCTCAGAATACTGATTGTGTGTTCCCTCCGCTGCTGCTGCTGCGCACTCTACCCCTCTCTCTCTGTCTGTCTCTCTCTCTCTCCCTCTCTCTCTCTCTCTCTCTTTCTCTCACTCTGCTCTCTCTCACACACTCACACACCCACAGCACTCCTCATGCAGTCTCCCAAATGCAGAAGAGAGCTTTTGGGAGAGTGTGTGTGCGCTGCTGCTGCAGCTGATGAAAGAAATCCACCTGTGTTTTCATGCGTGAGTCTGCGTGAGCCCTCAGAGGATGCGGGCTAATAATGTTAGCAGCGTAATTGATCCTCTGTAATTGGCACTCCTGGATATCTGTACATGCAGGTAAAAGGAAACTCTCTCTTTATATACTGAATGTTTGTGTGGGCATTTTCTGATGTAACAAGTGATTGTTTGCTTTTCTTTAATTTTCACACTTGAGATGTGTAAATTACAATCTCACTTGATCTGAAAATATTGCTGTGTTTACGAACCCTGTGACCACTAGAGACTGTTTTTTTGGTAGATTTTTTTGCACCTTTCATTTGTTCACACTTATATTCCATCCTATATATATATCATTGGAATTCAATGCCATGCAGTGTGTTTTACTGTTTTGTGGAGGCATCTCTGTAATGTGAACAATATGTGTATATTTGCACGCAGATAGGAGGTGAACACTTGTCACACACGGGTTATAGCATGAGAAGCGTGATGTCAGAGGAGTTATATAAGAAGTAAGGAGCAGCGAAAGTGTTGGATGCAGAGCGTGCCTGGATGAGGCAGATCACGGAGGCTGTTTTGGCTCAAGCTGCAGCTTTCTAAATTTGACAAAGACTGGTGAACAATCAAACATCCACTCCTCTGACTGTTCACGGACATCTGAGTTGCTCAAGGCTTCAGGGGGCTTGCACTAAATTGTCGTATTTCTCAAAGGAACACATGTCTAGTCAGCGTGACAGGAGCACATGAATAAAGCAAGAGCCATTTAATATTTACAATGTGACACAAGGTTTTAAAAGAAGAAGAGATGTGATGCACTAGAGACTGCAGAGGAGATCTGTATCAATGCAGAGCAGATAGAGCAAGAATTTATGTTAAAGACTGAGCACGAGTGGGCGGAATAGCTTTATCTTTACAAAGTCAAGGAAAAAATCATAAAGATATCATTGTAAACTCATCGTTGGAACCATAAGAATGCCAAATAACGTAATCAAATATTTATAGGACTCAAAGAACACAGGCTTGAAAAAAAATCACAAGAGGAGTGACACAGCAAAAAAAAGATGGCAAGACAAACTGGCAGTGATTGCATAATTTTACCAAAACACTAGTTCCTGGAAGAACAAGTAAAACAGCCTCTGTAGTACCAACACATGTGAGCCATGTCAAAGCAGCCTTTTGAAATGAGAGTATCAGGATACTGCTTTTGGGAATGAGCTAACTTCATCCAAATATAAAAACAGTCAGGCCAGATATTCTTTCCACTCGTTTTGGTTCATCTTGTTAACTGTAGGGCTCTAAGTGCAGCGTCTGATTGGCATGCAGAGCGTTGTGGAGCTACAGTAGCAGCTAATGAGTATGATTAGGGACCATTAGATGCATGGCTGTCTGCACAATGGGAAAGCAGCCATGTTTAGCAGGTGGCCTTGCAGGGGAGGAGACAGCCCTCTTCCTGAATGCACAGGTCCATATGGTTTGGATTTGTGCACAATCTGTTTGGTCATGTCATTTCAGATATAAAACTAACCCAAACATTCTGAACAGAATGCGTTTCAGAAGTTCACTGTGCAGGTATCGTTGTTATTGGTTGATGTCTAAAGACTGTCAAAATGATTGCATCAAAGTTATATGAAGCAATTCTTTGTTTAAATGTTGGGTTGGTTTGAGAATCATAACTTGACAAGAGTGTGGACAAATCGGTTGACTTTAAAAGGCATTTCAGTAAATTATAGTATATTTCAGAATTTGTGTGCAGATGCTTTTTCACTCATTCGTTTGCAGGCTTTGCTACTGAAATAATGTTGGTCATGAATAGAAGCGCGTCCTGATTTATTTATTTTTTTACTGGGGTGACCCATGTAGGGCACCCACTCATGTTGGGAGAGCATGATGTCCATATGTGCACACATTGGAATTGCATTGATTTACATCTGAGGTGCAAAATGGTTTTCAGAAGGGGGCGTGGGCATATTATGGATACGCCCCTGAACTTGATTTACTTAGAGCTCCTGTCAGGAGTCTTTACCTGGTTATGAAAAAGACTGAAAATAATATACATGCCTCTTTATGACATACAAACGAAAGCCAAAAAGTATGATCTCTAAATAATTATTTGATATGACTATCACCTCTGCAGCATCTGTGTCGGATGTGGTGATTAACAGCAAGCTGCACAGCCTTCTAAAAATGTTGTAACACCAAATATTAATTTTGAGTTTCATTTTAGACATTTTAAATAAATAAGTATGAGACCTTCATCTCATTGGTTTAAATTTCACCTCTCACAAAGACAATAAATAAATGTTTAAATGGATAAATAAATAAAAAATTGCTTAGTCTTTGGTACTACAATTAATGTAAGACATCTTTTTTTCCTCTGATGTATTTCTAACCAAGGACAATAAGTGAGTGGTTCTTGTGGTTCTTCAGTTTGAATTTGGGGCTAGTTTGTGACATTGTAGATCCAGTGATCACACATGACATTAATCAGCTAAGGTCTGATAATGTAGCCTTAACCTAATTGGGAGCCATTTTCTTTAAATCATCCTTGAGTTGGTTTTTTTTCATATACTGTATGTCGTAAATCAACCAGTGTCAGCCAGTGTCAAGAATCCAGTTGTTTTTTTAATATGCAGCACTTCAGTTTGTTTTTCACACTTTGCTTGATGTTATTATATTACTGTGTAGAAGTAGAGTTGCACACAAATAGTTTGTAATATAAACATTATAGTGAGATATATCTCACTATAAAGCTTCAATGCATTCCACTTCAACATATTTGTATGCAGCAAACAGACTAGACGCTGTCTTAATCTTTTGATTACACCTTGATCTAAATGTGTTACCAATCTCACTAATGGAAGACTCTGGGCGGTTTATTGTTTTTGATGGAAACAAAGACGACAGTATCTTAATCACAGATAGATGTAATGTGGTGAATGAATAGTATCAATTACATAAGCTTGTGCAATTGTTTGAATTGAATCAGCAGTACATAATTAAAGAGGCATTTATTGAATTACCATAAAAACAACATCTCCTGCCAGCTGCTGTGCAAACAATATCTGCTGGAGTCAAGACAAAGATATGTTTTACTGGTTATGAAGAAAAGCTGTTCCATTAATGCTTTTGCTAGATTTGATGTTCAACATAACTTTAGTCTAAGAGCAAGTTCAGTTTTTTGTTGTAAGAAAGGTCTCTCTTGCTGCCTCCCTCACTGCTCTATGACAGAGAAAAAGAAACGAGTGGGAGGAGGGATAAGAACATCGTCCTAGTAATGGGAGGCACTGGGATTCATGTCTTTTGTCTTTTTTTAAAGAAACCTTCCAAAAGATGGAACTTAGCTTTAAAATCGAATACAATACAAGCCCTGGCTTTAAATCTTCAGCTGGTAGGAGGCAAATCATCATGTTGTGTCTTTAAGAAATGACTAAAGCTCCTTTTACATCAAACTTAGATAGAAAGAGAGAGGCAGGGCTTTTATTTTGAAATACAAATAGTTTAGAAAATATTAGCCTTATAAAATGTCTTAAATATTTATACTCCAAAGGGTTTATGTAAAAAAGAAATGTAGACGTTTCATGAAGTCCATTTTCATTGGTCTATTGTATAACTATTTTAAATTCAACCTTTAACTGTTCTAAATGATCTACTCACTCTCACAGCAGTGTAGTCATCTTTAAGTTGTTAGCTGGTCACAGCTTTTATATTAGATTTGCTGCAAAAAGAGTAAAAATAAAATTGGTTTTGTGGTTTGAAACTGGCCCCTCTTCATACTGTCAAACACTACGTTATTCAATGCTTGTTTAAAATCTCCCTTAGCCGGCAGGTTATTTAGAGTTAGAAATAGTCAAACAACTGCATGAAGCCTGATCAACCTTATTAAGTGTTTTTAGTCTCAAGGTTTATGTACATGGGAGAATGTTTCAGCACTGTATTGTACTTCTTTCTCTCTGGCTTTGTTTATTTAACCCTAAATGTTTTGTGCCGGTAAGAAGTTAAAGAATGGTTGAAAATGATTTCAATGGAGGTGCCATGTTGAAAGAAATATGGATTTAGATCATAATTTTTTATATTGACTAACTAAGTTCAAACATAGGATTTAAGTAACAGGCTCTGTTCTGAGTCTGTTCCACACTCGAGCTTCGTGCTGTAGACGTCTGAACCACTCTCCAAACAATGAAGGCTGCGCTACAAGAATTGGCAGGTTGATTTAAAGTCAGTGGTTTCAAACTGGCTGTTTCTTTGTCTTTCTTGTTATCCTGTCTTTTACTTTTAAAAGGCTGAGCACTCGATTCCAACATTTAATATCTCCATTTCAAATCTCAGTTCTCTGTTAAGCTCCATGAAATAGCTTAACAAAGAGTGGGTTCACTTCTAGTTCAGCATTGGCATTTGCACAAAAACATAAAAGCCTGAAGTAACCCTATATAATCATTCTGTCCGTCCTGTCATCTTTCATTGCGTCTGTTTAGCAGCTGCATTTAACATCCCGATGACAGATCACATGGTTTGTTTTCTTCCTGCTTTTAGCTCTGGGAAAGAATTGTTGAATCCTCCTCCAACATATCAGTTGACTGTCACTAATCTTTAAACATCTTGTTTGTTTTTTTCATAGCATCAGGCTTGCGATTGACAGATCTCACTGTGTCTTTGTGCCACGAAAGATAAATTGTTAGTATTTAGTGTTGAACAGTACATGTGTCAGGAGTAACTGTGAATTACACACTGTCTGCCCACGGCTTTAATTAACCAACATTGTTGGCACCATACGGAGCTGCTGCTGCTGCTGCTGCTTCTGCAGCCAGAGGGAGTGAAGGAACACTGCAGAAACTCTGATCACCGACACTTTGTTTACAGGCTTTCAGCTCAGGAAAACATTTTAAAAAAACATTGATCAGGGTGGAAATGGTTCACAGCAGAGTCTAGCAGCCAGCTTTTGATTTCAGGATTCTAAGTTTTCAGAAAGAAACCTCAAACTTCTAAACTTCAGTCACAAGTGTCTTCAAAGACACACGACTCTCTGCATTCTATCTGTCCACGTGTTTATCAATGTGGCAGGGTAAACATCTGTTCCGTAAAACGACGGTGTGAGTGAAAACTGTAACTGCTTCCTGCTAGAGCACACAGGGAATTTCTGTGGTAGTGGTAGAACAATACAAACATTTGAGCTTGATAACCATCGCCCACATGAAGCACTAGTTCCTTATTTCAAAACACTAGTTGGAATCCTGTGTCTAAACATTTTGAGGATTTAGGTAACAACCCAAAACTCTTTACAGAGAAGTTTTAGTTAGTGCTGTCCTTCTTATTAACATTTTTTTCACTCTGTAAATCATTAAATAAATTCCTCTACAAACCCCTTAGCAGGTCGTGCTCCATGTACTGTATGGAGACAATCATCCTCCAAGCGGGTGGCCTGGGTTCAAGTCTGACCTGTCGCTCCTTTCCCACATGACATTCCTCACTCTCTCTCCTGATTTCCGATGCTACATTTTCAACTTTCCGATCCAACGAAAGGCAAAAAGCCCCCCAAAAAATATTTTCAAAAACCAAATCCATCACAAGTTCCCTGTGCCTTTGATGATGTATGTATCGTCTTAAACAACAACAAAGACTCCAGTAGTGAAATAAATGATATCTTAGATATACTGAAGATTTTGCTTTAATTTGCCTTTAGGTTTGGAGGTAATGATCAAAATATTTTCTGTGTATTTTTGGCCAACTTTTCGTTGTTGTACAACTCATCATGTCTTCATCTTCTTGAAATTTCCCAAATAAATAAATAAATAAAAACAAATACCACTTTTAAATGCCTTAAACATGCCAGTTTACTGAAAACATAAGCAAAACCGTGCACTCATTTCCATTCGATCTTTCATGTCCATTTTGCCCACAGCCACGTCTCCCAGAGCAGCTCCCTGGAGGAGGTTCGTCTAGACGGGGACAAGTTTGTGCCACCAGCACCCCGGAATGTGGAGATGAGACGGGACCCGGTGCTTGGCTTTGGATTCGTGGCAGGCAGTGAGAAACCTGTTGTGGTCCGCTCAGTCACACCAGGTAAAGAGCCCCTCAGCTGTATGCACTGAACTCTAATATCACAGTGACTCATCCGATCCATGGCCATTATCAACACATTCCCCGAAGGAGATGTTATCCTCCTTAAAATGTAGTGCGTAAGAAGACATGAAAACCCACTCAGGCTGCGCTTTACGTCGATGATTCATTGATTTTAACAGCACTCAATGAGTAAGCATTCATTAGAGCCTTAAGCCATTAGACAGGAGTCAAGAAAATCTAAGAAAAATGGTGTCACTGTGCAACGTTTGTAGCACTTAACCTGTGTTTGGTGTGCGTTTGCAGGGGGTCCATCAGAAGGGAAGCTGATCCCGGGGGACGAGATCATCATGATTAATGATGAGCCAGTCAGCTCAGCTCCCAGGGAGAGGGTCATCGACCTTGTCAGGTATGACAACACACTAAGGTGAGATGACATTTACCTGCTGTTACTCCTCTTGTTTATAATGAGACAAAGGGTTTTTTATTGTCTCACCACATTCAATCAAAGTTGATCTAACTTTGCTTTTTTGACTCACAGAAAAGACCAAGGCCTGATTTAATAAGAATTAGTTGCAGCTGCTAATAGCTCTAAAATTGCGCCTCATTAAAACTAAACTTCTAAACTTCTATTTCACAAATAGAAATAGATAGCAGTAATAGCTTGCTCCTTGCTTTGCGTCTGAATATGGAGAGAAGCTGTCTGCCTCCTTCCCCAGCACAGAGCTCTGCTCTCATTTTGTCCTCATCATGATGATGAGGGGGGGAAGGGAAAACTTGAGTATCAGAGGCCAAACTCAAAAAAAGAATATGAGTTCCTCAGTTTAAAACAAAGCTTTCTCCCTGAATGGGGTGAGCAATACGAAGAAAAACAACAACAATCTTATGCTCATCATGTGTAACGGCTCCAGACCTCTGCACACATGTGGATGAAGTGTCAAGCAGCTGACAGATTTAACCACTGGTTCTATTAATAATCATAATGTAAATGTATAATCTAAAGATTATTTACAGATTCTGTGTATGTCATACAGAGGTAGTATTATTTTCCTGATCACTGGACACTTTTTTAATAAATACTGTACATGGTTACTATGTTACTATGGCACAGGTACATACTCTCAGACGGTCATTTATTTCACTCTAACAGCGTATGGCTGTTGGTACCAGTGTTTATGAGACACTTTTTGCAAAGAGGCTGATTTGCCTAGAAAGGGGGCAAATGTTTCTCCTGACAGCATCATGGTTCATTTCAATATGTGCAAACATGACTCCACAGCTCATTTATGGAGCATTTAACTCTGCGTGTTTGTGAATTAAACACCGTCTTTTTGACTCATTTGTAAGGGTTTTGCGGGCGCAAAAGCTAGGTTATTATAGGTACGGCTTGTGATTGCTGGATTGGACTAATAGAACCATGTCCTATGTGTACAGCCAAACATTTCTACTGCTTTTGTTTTGTGTCACCACCCACCCCATTTACTGTAATTTAGCTGTATGCTGCTGTTGATGCTTCTCCATGTGTCTCATTAGATTAATATCAGTGACACAGCTGAGTGGCTGGTTGAGATCTGGTCCTCGTGTGACCTGTGCTGCAGTCTGTAAACATTCATTAGTGCAGGGAAAAGTGCCCATGTGGCCTCTTCTTCACAGCTCCTGTGGCCTTGTGATGGGTCTCGGCAGGAAATCTCTGCACTATGTTCTTCCTGCTGTGGTCCCACATGAGCATTTTAAAAAACATAACCAGTGTGGTTTTTCTTTTTTTTTTTTTACATTTTACACCAAAAAAATTAATCTACAATTAAAAGTATTTTTTTGTGTGTTTCTTGCAGGAGCTGCAAAGAGTCCATATTGTTGACTGTTGTTCAGCCATACCCAGTAAGTTTCTCCATCTCTATGAATGAAACAAAGTGCATTCCAATAGGATGCTTGTGTGTCTCTGGAGGGGATTAGTCTGTTGACTCCACGAAAGCAAGTCATTAATCATGCCATATGTTTGTGCTGGCACTGTATCAGTAGTGCCTTAGCTGAGTGTTAAGAGCCCCCACTAACTTGAAGGGAGTTCATGCTGCAATCCTTCCAAGTCGTCTCATGTCGTAGCGTCAGAGCCTCGCAGGACCTAAGATGAACCTGCCATCAACACTTAGGGTCACAGAGCATCAGATGTGATGAATGCAAACTGCCAGGAGCCTTTATATGCTTACTATAATTTAGCAGAAAATAAAAAGAAAGCAACAAACATACTGCTTCTGGAGCGACAGAAATCTGATCATTCTCTCTACAAAGTGACTGAAATTTAAGTGTCTTACTTCATGATGCAACATTTGCTATAACTTGAAAATGTAAGGTGTAAATGCATCTGTTGATTGTGTGTTTTAATTCACCTTTTCAATGTCAGAGTGTTTCAGTGGACCTGAAAAAAACCACTTCACAAACAAAATTGAATAAGGGTTTGATTTGTATAAAATAAGGTTGATGTATTCCACAATAGAGGAATAAGATGCAGCCTGTAATTGCCTCTGTTTACCAATGCCTCGATGACACAGCAAAGCAGTAAGGCGTTGCTCCCTCTCATGCCCTTGCACTGAGCCACCTTAATTCTATCAGCACTGAGTGGAGATTTTATTTTTTTTCAGAAAGGGAACATGTCCTTGAAATGTGTGAGGGTGAGAGAAACATAGCATCACTCTGTCCTGATTGTCCATTTTTTTTGTCTTCTTTCATTTCAAAAGTCTCCAAAATCAGCATTCATAAGCGCAGCCAAAAAGGCCAAGTTAAAGACGAATCCTGTTAAAGTACGCTTCGCTGAGGAGGTCATCATCAACGGCCAGGTTCCCGTAAGTCACACACTGATTCATTCTGTACACATCAAGGCTACGATCAGAAGACAACAGCAGCAGGCTTAAACTCCTAAAGCTCTAAAATCAAGGAACTCAGAAATCAAGAACTGTAAAATGATGACACACATGAGCACTAAATGCACCTCCCCCTTCTTCTTATTTATTCTCTTACATCATCAGGATGTAAGAGTATGTGAGTATGATTGCCAGAAAAAAAAGGGGCTCTCTCACACAGAGCTACAACAAAGAAGAGGGACTATCTATCAGGCAGTCATATCCTCTGAATAGAAAGGGCTTTGAGTGCATTTTTTACTTCTATTTTTGAACATTAAAAACTTACAACAGGTCACTAACATGTTTAAGTTTGATGAGAATATCTAAACAGTTTCTGTCTCTGTTTAAATCAAAGCTTTAGTCGTGTAGGAGATCCTCACTTAGCATGTTGAATTGAAGCATAACCTGTCCACATGTCTCGAGCTTTAAATACGATCCACCCAACAGCATCTTAACGCTCACTCATTTACATGATATGCTGGTTGTTTTATTGTGGGGGGAAAAAAAGTGTTAAAGTATCAAAAATGTGGTTTCACAGGGCGCTTATGTGTCAAATTATTTCCTGGCTGCCTGCAGTAACTGTCTCCTGCTGTCACTGTGGGAAAAAAACAACAACAACCTGTCAAATAGTAGCTAATAGAGGCGCTAGTAGGTGGATTTTGTAACCTGCAGAGCTGGGCTAGCTGTTTTTCCACCTGCTAAATGTCTTCTCCTGTCGCCTTGTTCAATAAAAAACTACAGTACATGAACTCTCAGTTAGAAAAAGTCATTTTGGTAATGACATGATTTTTGTTTCATCCTAAAGGAAACGGTGAAGGACAACTCGCTTCTTTTTATGCCAAATGTGCTGAAGGTGTACCTGGAGAACGGGCAAACTAAATCATTTAAATTTGACAGCAACACATCCATAAAGGTATGTGATTAAAACAACGTGCTTCACTATTCAGCTGCATACTTTAAGTGATGTTAAACTTATATGTGGACAGTAACCAAATGTTGCACCATACATTATAAAGTGGTAATTACTTTCTGACTATGGCCTTCAGTACCTACAGTATGCTTACTATGTACATTTAATACACATTATTTATATATTTTTTAACTCTGCAGTGGAAATTCAGATCATATGTTAAATAGTGTGTGCGTGTGTGGGAAAGGATTTACCGTTATGGCATTGAGCCGGGCACAAGCAGGATGCTGCATGTGCACATTTCTGGTGTTAGATTAACTGTGACTTTGTCTTTTTGGAAGGATGTCATCTTGACCCTGCAAGAAAAGCTATCCATTAAAAGCATCGAGCACTTCTCCCTGATGCTGGAACAAAGAGCAGAGGGATCTGCCAGCAAACTCATGCTCCTACATGAGCAGGAGATGCTAACTCAGGTGAGCCCGTGCTTTTTGCCTTCTACAAGACAGAGGGAGAGGCGTTTGAATAATACATGGTAATAAGACAAATAAGACTTGATGGTAGAAACAGAAAAGGGGTACAAACTGTTTTTATCTTCAGGATACATACCGGTGTGTATTTATAGAACATGAGGAATGTTAAAGCCTAGTTTTACTTTTGGGAAGAGTGCTTATCCACTTTCCTGTCAAGAGTGATAAAATATTGATACACCTCAAGAAAATCACTACTGCTTGATTTTACTCTCCGGTTTCTGTATGCTTAGGTCACTAGAGATGAAATATGATAGTTCATTTTACAGAGGCTGGTACCTGGATTGTTTCATACCTTGGAGAAACAGCTATGCTAGCTTTATCTAGTTTCAGGGCTTTATGCAAAATATCTTTCTCCTGGCTTAAAAGGAAAAATACTCTAATTGGCCACAATGCCTATCTATTCCATAACTGTCAAAGAGGTACATCATGACAAGATACCTAAAGTAGCATGTCAAGCTCTGTTCCTGCCCATCTTAAGAAATAATTCTTGGAAATGGGTGAGGACTAAAAAATGAATTAGTAGAATGCTTGACTGATGTGACCCTCCTTATCTTCAGGTGACACAGAGGCCGGGGTCACACAAGATGAAGTGCTTCTTTCGCATCACTTTTGTCCCAAAGGACCCCGTGGAGCTGCTCAGGAGGGATGCAGTGGCTTTTGAGTACCTTTATGTCCAGGTGGATATCAGGAAATACATAAAATATGCATGCACATTTCTGCTAAAAGTTTTAAGGAAACAGAGTATGAAGACTTTCTCTTTCATAATGACGGTAGCTAACAAGCGGTTTCTGTAAGTGTGAAGTTGTCTTGAGTTTTGTGATAAGAAAAGTAACTGAAGTGTAACCTCCTCCTGTCCTCTCTCTCTCTGGCTCCTCCAGAGCTGTAATGATGTGGTACTGGAGCGATTTGGGTCAGAGCTGAAATACGACACGGCTCTCCATCTGGCCGCCCTGCAAATGTATATTCTAACCATCAATACCAAGCAGTCCCAGAAAGTTTCCCTCAAGTATATTGAGTAAGTAGATTGAATTTCAGGCTGAGCTATGCAGGCTGGAATCTAAGTATTGAAGATTTTGTTGCCTCTAATGACTTGGTCCAGCTATAGAGGACACTATGGAGTCTGGAGTAACATCCTCAAAAAACAATGAGTTCACTGTGTTCTACTACAGAATATACATCCCTGCTTGTTAGTTAATGATTCTTAGTGTATCCTGTCAGAAAATCCATGAAGCACCTCTGGGTGAAGGAAATCGATCACCGATCAAGAATGATGACTTGACTGTTTTTCATAGTGATCCAGCCACATTCTCTTATCTTTGTGAATTGTGCCTCTGCAGGAAGGAGTGGGGTCTGGCCTTGTTCCTGCCGCCTGCCGTGTTGTCCAGCATGAAAGAGAAGAACATCAAAAAAGCCCTCACTCACATCCTCAAAACCAACCAGAACCTGGTGCCGCCCGGTAAAAAGGTAGCTATTTCTTTCTTCTTCTCTTTTCTTCTTCTCTCTGTGTTTGTGTGGCTCTCCATCTCTATGTGCCTGACTCAACATCTGAAAAGACTCTTGACTACCACCTAGTGGACTGTTGCATTTTAAAATAACTGTGGCTGGCTTCTTGAAAAGAAACTGCTGCATCTCAGTTGAAGGTTACTTGAGCTTGTCTCCTGTCTTACGTCTCTTTCTTCTTCTTCTTCGTATTCCAGCTGACTGCCCTGCAAGCAAAGGTCCATTATCTGAAGTATCTCAGTGATCTGAGGCTGTATGGAGGACGGGTGTTTAAATCAATACTTGTTGTGAGTGAAACCATCTTGCTATCTCACATTTTATAAGTAGAGGGCGACTTGAAAAAATATCACATGCTCATTGTCATGCTGGACTCTCTGCTCGTCTTCACAGCAAGGCGAGAAGCACACAGAGGTGACGTTGCTGGTCGGGCCCAAATATGGCATCAGCCATGTGATTAATACCAAAACAAATCTGGTGGCACTTCTGGCTGATTTCAGTCATGTGAACCGGATTGAAATGTACACAGAAGATGAGAACAGGGTCAGAGTGGAACTACATGTTCTGGACGTAAAGGTTAATAATCATTCCACTTTTTTAAAAGGAATAACACATGCTGACTGGTTTTATGCATATTTTCTGTATTTTTCTAACAGCAACACGTCTGTTCAGCAGTCATCACAGCCTCATTCTACAGTTCCCCATTTGCTTTGTCCTCATTGTCCTCTTATCTTCCTCTTTCACAGCCCATCACTCTCTTAATGGAGTCCGTTGATGCGATGAATCTGGCCTGTTTGACTGCCGGCTACTACAGATTACTGGTGGACTCTCGGCGTTCCATCTTCAATGTGGCCAAAAACACAGATGGTATGAAGAAGAATACATCTGAAACACAGGATGACTCATCAGAAAGTGTTTGTGCATTTTTCACATTTCTGCTTCCTCTTTGCAGGCCATGCAGCGAGAATAAAGCAGAACTACCAGGCCATCGAGTGTACATACAGCACACCCCACAAAGGACCCGATGAGCGGAACATCCAGAGGTGTAGCCAAGATTACTCTGACCAAGAGTTTGAATACCTCGACCACGGGAGGTGTGAAAGCCAACCGGTCTATGTAACCGAGATCCACCAGGTCCAGCACTCGATGCACATGGCAGAGAGAGCCGAGTGCTGCAGGGTCCCCTACACCCAGACTTACCTCAATGTCCCAAGGCCCAAACCCCAAGACTCTTCCAGGGGTGCAAAGGTCTCCTTTATATTTGGAGACCCTCCCTTAGACGGTGTAAACCCCCAGAATCTGGGTTACCAGAGACTGATGGATGATAGCCCAGAGATTCTAGACAATCACAGCCCCATGTACAGGCGACTGGAGGAGGACTATAAGATGATGGATGCCATAGAGGAGGGGGACGGGTATCACTACTCTACCAAAATCTTTGGCACCACTGAGTGCATCGAGGAGCCGCTGCTGCACGATATCTGCTACGCCGAGACGACCGATGACGCAGAAGACGAGGATGACATCAGCTGTGAGGAGGACATGGTGATGAGTGACATTGACAAGCCCATGTTACTCTCACTCTCGGGTTCCAGCGATGACATCATTGACTTGACCTCCCTCCCTCCCCCGCCGGAGGGTAATGACGAGGAGGACAATGACGTGCTGCTGCACTCTCTTAACCTGGCCATTGCTGCTCCTCCTCCCGGCTTCAGGGACAGCTCGGACGAGGAGGAGCAGCAGGGGGCCAGGGCCCGGGCCAAGGGGGCCTGCAATGACATCCCGGTGTCTCTTATAGATTCAGTGCCCACGCACAGAGCAGGGGGCCATGGGGAGCCTCTGAACGATGCAGTGGTGTCCACCTTACAGGCCCTCGAGGCTCTCGCTGCATCGGAGGAACAGAGTCCGGCACAGTCAGAGAGTAGCACAGGTTCTCCTTACACTATTGTAACGTTCATACATTAACACCACACGTGTTCCAGCCATTCATTTTTCATTTGTTGTTCTTTATTTTATTTTTTGCAATAAAGCCCATTATGTTCTATGTTTCCATTTGTTTGAGTATTTCTTCATTCACTTTAGCACATAATCATTTGTTCATTACTGCATCATTCACTTTAATTTTCATTTGTTGTTGTTGTTTTGTGTTTCATTTTGTTTGTTTTCTCATATGCACACTGCAATGTTAGATCTCTGCTGCAACACATACTCAAGCCATTTATAACATGTTCATTTTAAGTATTTGAGCTTTGTTCCCTATTTTATATTTAAACTTAAATTTTATTTTGGAGTATATTGATTTTTTTTTACTGTCAATTTAATAAAACAGTGTTCACTCCTTATTCCTAGGCCAAATAGTGTTGTCATTACCAATAGCTGAGTCCAATATCTTAGTGCCTTTATGTGCCATTAGTCAAGTTATTAATGGAACTAAAATTTGTCATGTACAATATTAAACATAAATGTTGCCATTTGATGAATTGTACCAGACTTTGTTTACAGCCAATTACAATTAATGATTGTTTACTATTGTTCTGTTAATGACTGTTTGTCTCTCTGTGATACACAGGTGTAGAAATCTCACGAGCATTTAGTCCTGACTCCTCAGATTCTGGCAACGAGACAAATTCCTCCGAGATGACAGAGAGCTCGGAGCTGGCCACTGCTCAGAGACACTCAGACAACCACCTGAGGCTGCATGTGGCTATGACAGAAGGATACCATGCCGTGAACGATGACAAGAGAGAGGGCACTGTGGCCAGCGGAGGTGGTGTAGGAGCTATGCAGTACAATCCCCAGGAGCATCAGGAGGAGGAGGCAAAGTCATCCGCTGTTTCCTCCTCTCAGATCTTTCACTCAGACGGCGGGGAAATGGAGCCAGAGACAATGGAAATCAAATCAGTCAGTGAATACTTCACCAAGATGCACATGGACTCAGTAATGAGCAGACAGAGAGGGAAACAGAGGGAGGCAGAGAGCAGAGTCCAAGGAGAAACCTGTGAATCCTCTGACAGGTCTCACACGACGTCTCAGGACTCAGCTAAAGGGGAGCCCCCTCATCTTGTGGGGAAGTATAACGCTTTCACTGTGAGGGATTCCTATTACATGAATCAACTTGATCTGGGGCGAACGCACTTTGACAGGCATCAAAAATGGCAGCAGAGAGCGCCTGGAAACAAAATGGCAGAAAATGTGTCCACAGAATGTGTGCATGACTCACAAGCTGCCAACGCACAAAGGTTGACAGTAAAAGGAGAGAAACAAGACTCGGATGAAAGAGGCCAACAGTTAGATGCACACGCTCGCTCCCCGTCCAGGGGGCCTGCAGAGGGGGATGCTGCCTCCCAAGAGAACGAGCAGCTACAAATTAAGACTCAACCGTCGGAGCAAGACGTCACGCGGCTACACGAATACCACTTGAGCAAGCGCATGTCATCGATACAGAGTGAAGGCGTTCATTCTCTCCAAAGTTCACAATGTTCCTCTATAGACGCTGGTTGTAGCACAGGCAGCAGCAGCTGCATCACTCCCATGGATTCTCCCCTTTGTGCAACAGACAATATGCACGTTCTGTTAGAGTCATCGCTCAAGGGACTGACTTATGGAACTGCTGAGGAGAGGGCGTACGGGCCCCCGGGTCAAGGGAAGCTGGGTCATCCCATAGACCCCACCCTGCTGAGGAAGATTCATGCAGCTACCAGTGCAGAGCCGGGGTTACGCGTGACAGGGGAAGGCAGTCACAGAATGCCAAAGATAAAAGAAACCACAGGTAAAACTAAACAGAAGGGTGCTCTCTTGTACGTATGTGTGTCTGTGTAAGTACATGACATCATAGAAAGACAATTACTTCAGTCACTTAATGCCAACACAAACATCAAAAACACATTTTCTCAGCGGTGTACAGTCATGCAGAAAGCTTTGTTTTATGCACCCATGTGTCGGAGATTTCTGCATCACTTGTACATCGTGCAGGAGAATAACATTTTCTTCGTAGTGCTCACATCAAAAAAAGCACCAGAGACATCATACAGCTTTATAAAAAGTGCAGACCTCACTTTGATTTTCCAAAGTGTAAAATCTACTGATAAATTTTGACAAAGGGGCCCAATGGGGATTGACTTGCTATTAGAGAAGGCCTCAAGCAACAACTGGAGGAACTACAGATTTTGGTAGTTTTGCAAAGACTTCATCTCTCTGCCCCAGAGGTTGCTGCTTTATCTTACAAAGGATATCTCAGATCTGGAAGAAAATCCAGAAAATATGCAAAACTATCTGCATATACTTTTGAGACGAAACATTTGGTACCCCCAGAGGTCCTAAATAAATCTGAGGGCTCGCTAGACATTTTTGTTTAAAATATTACTTTAATTGGGTAGGAATTCTTTGTTTTTCTTCTTGAAATCATATATAAATGTATTTTAACCTTCATTTAACCAGTAAAATACACAATCTCTTTTTCAAGAGACCTTGCCAAGACAGCAGCATAAAAGTTTCAGACAGAGCAAAGACAGTCAATACAATATATATTACATCAAGCAACAAATGGGGAGCATTAAGCAGAGTAACATGTGCATACAGTCGTCAAATGATCCTTTATCCTGGTTTTAAAATCCTCTAAGACAACTAAATGCTCTAGTTTAAGGTGACTCTGCATTTCATACCAAGATGATGGAGCAAACACAAAAAAAGCACTTACACCAAAGACAGATGGAGTTCATGTAATGACGTAAATGATGAGTCCTTGAGATGGAAGGCTACAGCTGCTGAGAGCTTTAGGAATCAGCAGAGAACATACAAAGGAAGGCAATTCATGTAGTATGGACCTAAAAGGAAAAAAATGTACCTATGAAGACATACCTGCTCGCTGATACTGCACACAAACAATGTGTACGAAAACCCAAACCAGAGACAAATGGCAATGCAGCATGGTACACTCAGTCCAACTTTTCTAGTTAGGATGAGGTAGCATGCACATAAAGAATATCACTATAGTCAATCACTCCTACAAATGTTGCTTGGTTGAGTTTCTTCCTAGCAATAAAAGAAAAACTGCTTTTTTTTCTTTAGAAGAAACCCCATTTCACCTTCAGGTTTTTTGTTCATCACTCGATATGTTGACAGAAAGACAGATTTTCTTCAAGTAAAAAACCCAAAGTATTTATAGGTTGGAACACGTTCAGTCACTTTCTGTTTAAAGTAAAAGTCTGGTAATCATCTGTAACCATAATATGTATTTCTATTATGTGAATATGTGCTCAAGAGAGATGCTTAACAGTTCTTTTTGTTTCCCTACTACCCCTAGTGTAGCTTGCACACAGCTGAAGAAGGCTGGGGAAGAGTCATCTTTAGCTCTATATGAGACCAGTACCACCACCACCACCATGTCACCATTATCTTTAAGAAGTAGCACAGAGCCTAGTGAGCTAACACAGGCCATCCCAGAGTCTGACCCACACATTGTGGCTTTCCCCTTAAGTGGATCTTCATGTGACCCTACAACAGGCAGCCTCAGGAAGCCATGCAGGGCTCAGACGCTCAGGAGGAGCTTAAGCACCATATTGCCGGGTTCCAGGAACTTAGAAGCCCTGTTTGAGAAGACAAAAACCTCACTTAAAGGAAAGAGTGGTGGTCAGAGTTGCCAATCTCAAGATCCCCCAAAAGTACAGAGGATGTTCTTGGCCAAAACCTTGCCCAAGAGCTTATCCCAGGGTTCAGTCGCATTGAACTCATCTGGCAGAAGGCTGGTAGGAGGAGCCTTCCTGACGCTCCCAAAGTCTACAGCACCAAGGCTGGAGGCAAGTACTCGGAGGTGTCGTGGACCATTCGGTCACTGCTTCCTGCGGAGAAAGTCAAACGCTGAAGGTCACGATGAAGACAGAGAGATGCCCTCACATGCTCTGTTCTCTGTTAGTTCAGCTTCTTCCAGTCGCAGAGAGAAAAGAGGATTGAAAGCTGAGCAGAGTAGTACAGCTACAGCTATGAATGACACAAGTCTTAAAGCAAGGCTGGCTCGTGTCAATTCAATGAAGGGGAAAACCTACAGCCTTCACACAGGGTTTGCACTTGCAAGAAAGGATGCCTTAGATATGGTCACTGTGTTGCGTTCCAGCCTTGGCCACTTTTCCAGAGGTGAGAAGCCTGACATCATCGAGGCTGACATGGATACACACTCCCAGCTGCTTCTAATGCAGAGCAAAGTGCTGGGCAGCGCCTGCACTCAGATGGCTGTGGAGTATAGCAGCCCAGAGGAGTTACTTCTGACTCTGACGCACAGCTTTCACACGCTCTGCTGCTTAACTCAGGCCTGCATGTCGCTGGTAGAAGGCCTGAGCAGTGAGAGGGAGCGGCGTGAGATGGTAGCCAAGGTGGACGAGGTAGTCATGAACTACGTGTGTTTGCTGAAAGCTGCTGAGATGGCTTCAGGAGGCTCCCCCGGTGACCAAAATGTGAATGCATTGACACATCACTCTGCCACCATGTCTACTATTCTAAACACACTAACTCACTCGCTGCAAACACTGCTCAAAAAGTAAATGTTTTTGTTCTGATGATTGATTTTAAAGCCATACATAAGAGACATGGGTTTAACAGCCAATCTGAACTGCTGTGAAAATAAATAAAAAATTGCCTTGTGTATACAATATTTAATTTTGTAAAGTTAATATAAAATGATATGAATCATTCAAGTTTTAAATAGATTATATTAAGGCCTTCATGGAGAAGATCAAATCACTTCTCTCAAGTATATTATCTAATATATCAAAGGGAATATTTTAATGATAAATTGGACTAAGCATCTAGATTATAAAAATCTTGAAAAATCCTTGTTTATATTGTAAAAAAAATAATTTATGTTGAAGAAATGAATACTATATATATATATCTATAAATATATATAGATAGATATATATAGATATATAGATATATATATATACAGCTATTGACAAATCATTGCACAGGATAAGACATGACCCTATATGATCTTTTCATTTGCTGGATTCACTTTAATTTCATGAATACTTTACACATGAACACCGAGTACTTTCCTTTTCTTTTTTTGTCAACATCATTAAAAGATTTAAACTTTTCAAAAACTCTTTTCTCAAATATTGTTTGTCTATCTGTGTTTTAATAAACATGTGTGTTGTTAGCCGTTAATTGGGATCCTCTCAAACCAATACCTTGTGTTTTATTCAATTTTGCTGTGGTAAATACAAAATCACTGATTACCTTTTCAGTTGACCTATGAATCATTAAAAGCAGAAAACAAAGGCGGAATAATAGATTTTACAAGTTTTCTCCTAAATATGCATTATTCATACAGAAACACTGCTTGATCCATGTTTAGTTTTATAACTATGTTTAAGAATTCATGATATTACAATTTACTGAAGCCTGGGTGGAGGTAATGCTCTCTGCATTAATGATGATGAGGGTCCATTTTGTATTTTACTGTTGCCATCATCTGCCCAGGGACTACAGATGAAAATTAGCTAGTTAGCTAAATCTGGTACAAAATGTCTTTTCTCTTCTGAGACTAATGTTTTTTGGTACACTGTCCCTAATCTCACTTAGGGCACTGGTGAGAGTGTTTGCACCTTGACATGTGTGAGAGGAGCCAAGCACATGCTGCACGGGGTTTATGCTTATCAGAGTCAACAGCCATTCTCCGTGAGGCTGCACTTTTAGCTAAGTGCTAATATTAGCATTAACATGACAATGATAATTTGCTATGTTAAGCAGGTAACGTTAAATGTAATTGCCATTTTTGTTTAGCCTGTTAGTATTTTCTTATTAACACCCAAAAAAAAACACAAAGTACAGCTGTTAGCAGTCATGTGCCATTGAACCAAAGTATTTGACAAATCATGCTAAAACCAGATGATGGCAGTAGATGAACAATCAAAGACATAATTACAATTCATCTTGAGGAGGACTTGAATGTTAGTGCTACATTGCATTAAAAGTTGTTAATATATTTCAGTCTGGACCATCGTAGCGGAACAATAGGCTGCTTTTACCTTCTATAAAGCTACTTCCCATGTCCTATTTTGTCTTTTTTTTTTCATTTAAATAATGCAGATATGGTAAATACTTCATCTAAAACAACAGTGCCAATTTCTGGCTTACGGTTTTCACTGGAAAGACCAACTATTCATACATACTGTCTGGACAGATAATGAGTAAGGATTAATGTTACTTAGTCACAGAGCCAAACATTACCCACAGAACAGAAAAAGATTCTACCTGTTGCCAAAATAGCATGATTGCCATGAAGAGCTGGCACACCTCAAATCATGCACATGTTTCACTTTCCCCTGCAGGCTAATAAGAAATGAAACTGCTCTTTCCATTTCTGGTGACCACTGAATCACCCACAACTCCTCCACCTGTGCTATAATATGACACCTTAAAGAGAAGCAGACTGATGTCATTGATCCTTGTATTCTAAAGCAAACCTCTTCATAGAAACTTAAGCATATACTGTATTAGATTTGCATCGTTATATCACAAAAGCTATCCTTAACTATTATCAACCAGACATTGCAAAGGATGACAGATTTGTATATATGTGGTTTGTGACAATAGGGAAGTGATGCTGGCTAATTATACATAGCCTACAATGGGCTCACCCAGCCATCTGTTACTTTCATCTCAACAACTTGGAACAGATCATCAATGTTACACTTAGTTCAGCACTTGATGCAACTCCGAAGTCGAAGCAGGACCACTCATCAATCCTTCACATGAACCATGTTCTTCCATCTGGTGAGTGTCAGTGATTTTGTTCATATACCAGTTCCATAAAGGCATCCATTTTAAAGAGGGAACAAAAGTTTTCAGTTATATTTCCAAGTACCGTATTATGTATTTAACATACTAAAAGTGTTTTGATACTGTCTGATGTAGATTATGACTGTTTTCTTAGAAATGGAAGTGTATAATTAGCATTCTACCTACACGCATTTCGGTAACACACATGTGTTTCTGAACAGATTTGTACGGTGCTGCCGGGCCTGTGCAGTTATCTCTCTGTGTCGACAGCTACCATTTCTTATCCAAAAACCCTGCCATGTGATGTCAATGAGACCAACAACGGGAGTGTGGTGAAGGTAGACTGCACTGAGAGAAACCTCAAAGATATCCCCTTTGGCATCCCCAGAGACACTACCAATCTGACGCTCACCATCAATCATATACCTAGATTAAACTCCACCTCTTTTCACGGGCTGGAGAACCTGACTGAGATTGACATGAGGTGCAACTGTGTGCCCATCAAAATTGGTCCCAAGGACCGTGTGTGCACCGAGAGTGTGACAATAGAGGAAGATACTTTCACCAACCTGAGGAATCTTCAAGCCCTGTATCTCGATGGAAATCAGCTCTACAGTATACCTAAAGGCCTGCCACCCAATCTGATCCTGCTGAGTCTGGAAGTCAATCACATTGTTAAGATTTCTAAAGCAAACCTCACAGCGATTAGAAATATCCAGATGCTTTATCTGAGTCAAAACTGCTATTATCGTAATCCGTGTAATGATTCCTATAAAATAGAGGCCGATGCATTTTTACAGCTTAGCAATTTAACATTGCTATGTCTTAAGTCAAATAATTTATCCTTTATCCCACATCAGCTCCCAGCAAGTCTGAAGGAGTTGTATCTCTACAACAATAACATTCCAAAAGTCACTGATGAGGATTTCAAAAACTTAACAAACCTTGAGATTCTAGATATAAGCGGAAACTGTCCTCGGTGTTACAATGCTCCTTTCCCATGCATCCCTTGCCCAAATCATTCACCTCTTAATATCAGCGGGGCAGCTTTTAAAATGTTGACAAAGCTTAAGACACTCAGGCTGCACAGTAACTCCCTGACATTTCTGCTACCCGAGTGGTTTGCCACCACAACAGAGCTGAGAGAGCTTGATCTCTCATCAAACTTTTTAGCAATAGACATAGGAGTCACCAGATTCCCACTTTCCCTGAGCAAACTAGAAGAACTTGACCTTTCATTCAACTATGACCTTCAGAAGTACCCCCAAACACTGAGACTGAGCTGCAGTTTCGCCAACCTCAAATCCCTTCGAGTTCTCAGACTAAAGGGCTTTGTGTTTCAGCAGCTAAAGCCAGAGAGCATTGCTCCTCTAAAACATCTAAAAAACTTGGAGGTTGTGGATCTTGGTACAAACTTTATTAAAATGGCAAACCTTAGTATTCTAATGGAATTAAAAAGCTTTAAAATAATCAGTCTGTCTGACAACAAAATATCTTCCCCCTCTGATGGCCAGGATGTTGTTGGTTTCTCTGAAGGAGAGCCTTTGCAATGGTCTCCCATGCCAGCTTCCGCTCCGTACCAAAGTAAGGAAGTGAGAGAGATCCATTACTTCAGATATGATGAATATGCACGCAGCTGCAAATACAAAGACAAAGAACTCGGGGTTGTCACATCCTTTGTCAAGAAGCAATGCCGTGAGTTTGGCAAAACCCTGGATGTGAGCAGAAACAATATATTCTTCTTGCATTCAAGATTTTTAAATCTTGGGGAGCTGAGATGCCTCAATTTGTCTGGGAATGCGATGAGCCAAAGTCTGAATGGCTCTGAATTCACCTATCTGACTAATTTAAAGTACCTGGACTTCTCGTCAAATCGCCTGGACCTACTCTATTCCACTGCATTTCAAGAGCTGAAAAGTCTGGTCATCTTGGATATCAGTAATAACAACCACTATTTTGAGTCAGAAGGCTTGACTCACATGCTTAATTTCACAAGACATTTGAAATATCTCAAGGTACTGCTGATGAACCACAACAAGATCTCAACTTCCACCAACACAGAAATGGAGAGTCAATCTCTAGAGAGGTTAGAGTTCAGAGATAATCGGTTAGATCTGATGTGGAGAGATGGGGACACCAGATATTGCAATTATTTCAAGAAACTAAGTAATCTGACTGTGCTCGACATATCACATAACAATCTCAATTTCATTCCCGAACAAGTATTCAATGGTTTACCAGACAAACTGTCTGAGCTGTACATCAAAAACAACATATTAAAAGAGTTTGATTGGAAGAAACTACAACTTCTGCATTCTTTGCAAGTACTTGATCTAAGTGGGAACAGTTTAACTAAGGTTCCAGGCATGCTGTCAAACTGTAGCCAATCTCTCCAGAAGCTCATTTTACATAAAAATCATATCGTAGAGCTCAGTCAAGATTTCCTCAAGGATGCATACAACTTGAAATATCTGGATCTTAGTTTCAACAGCATACAGCACATTGACAAATCTAGCTTTCCAGACGATGTAGTTGATCAGATGTCCATGTTGCTGTTGGACAACAACAAATTCCTGTGCACTTGCAATGCCACTTGGTTCATCTCATGGCTCAACAGGACTACAGTGTCCATTCCCAGACTGGCCACAGATGTCACCTGTGACAGTCCAGGGGCACAAAGAGGACATCCTGTCATCTCTGTGGACCTGCTGGCCTGCCAGCACCACTACTTGTCAATCATCCTCTACATCCTCATGACTTCCCTTGTCCTCAGCTTCCTCACCTTGTCTGTCTCCAGCCACCTCTTCCTGTGGGATGTTTGGTACATCTACCACTTCTGTAGAGCCAAGCTTAAAGGCTACATGCGCCTGTATTCCCAAAGCGCTGTCTATGATGCCTTTGTGATATATGACAAAGAGGATCCTGCAGTGTCAGAGTGGGTGATGAGGGAAATGTGCGTCCATCTGGAGGAGCGCGGAGATCGTTGCCTGACACTATGTCTGGAAGACCGGGATTGGATACCTGGATGTCCCTTGATCGACAACCTTTCCCAGAGCATTCACAAGAGCAAGAGGACCGTCTTCATCCTCACCAGCAGATACATTAAAAGTGGCAACTTCAAGACGGCTTTCTACATGGCCCATCAAAGGCTAATGGATGAAAAGGATGATGTTATCATACTGATCTTCTTAGAGAAAGTGCAGTGCAATTCAAAGTACTTGAGATTAAGGAAGAGACTGTACAAGCGGTCTGTCTTGGAGTGGCCAACAAACCCTCAAGCTCAGCCATACTTCTGGTTCACCCTCAGGAGTGTATTGGCAACAGAGAGTCACAAACAATACAACAATCTCTTCAAAGAGACTCTGTGAATCTAGAAATAAGTTGTCATGCTGTCATACTACTTCTTCAAATTGTGATTGTTCTCAATGTACTTCTCTGAGGCATTTAAATGTGTAAACAGCTCGTCATGAAAGGAACTAAATAGAATATTTACAAGTAATTGTGTGCAAACTTTGAATTCCCTGTTAACCATTATTCATCAGAGAAGCGGTAGGCGCTCTTTTACATCTCTAGAGGTTATACCATTTGAGTGTTCTATGAAACTGCTAGCAAATAACAAAACAGGGAAGTGAGACTGATGCACTTCCTTACATGCCTCTTCTGTGTCAGAACCTTGTTATGAGAAACAGACAGCTCATTGCTTTTTATGGTTGGTTTCAGCGGCCAGGGGCTTTTAATGAATGCATCTTGTACATGAACGGAGACGATCAGAAATGAAGCATATCTTACTTTAACTTCTGGTGACCTGGTGACATGGAAGACATGTATGATGTCACTGTTGGTTAATTAAGCTGAGGGATTTTACAGTTCCAGAAATTCAAACATTTTTCAAGGCAATCTTTCAAGGATGTTAAGGAACCAGTACAGTGCATGCACAATGGTGAGTTTCATTGAAACAGGTTCATCTATACATGTTAAGCTTTGCTTTGTGTATACCAGAGATGTACATGTATATACTTTTTAAAAAACATCTTCATCGCCATGTATTATATATTTACATTTTGTTAGTGTGCTTTTTAAATGAATATAGCTCTTGTATAATCATGAATTGTTTGATGCACTTGTTTTTAGAACCTTACTAGTTAATATTTGAACTGAATGTGTCATATATTGACTCATTAAGATTTTATTTTTGCATTTGTGAAATTGGGTTGTTCACTATATACAGCTATTAAATTTCACCCACAACTGTGTGGTACAAAAAATGCTATCTTTTTATTGATTTAATGTGTATTACCTTCTTATTTAGTGGCAACAGATACACACACACCCAATGAGCAGGTGTCCCTCTGTTATTCAAATTCATACAAACAAGCACAAGAGGTTCTGACTACATTCTGGTTTCCAAAGACATCATGTGTCAGGTCGACTATTTCAGGAGAAATGAAAACTTAATTCAAGGATATTTACATTTTCACTTGATGGAAAGTTGAAGCCATATTTCCCTCACTGTAAAAAAAAATCTGATAGCTTCATTGTCGAGATGAAACATTATGGAAATCTATGTGACACTTTTAACAAACTCATGGGGAAAAATATGGGAAACAGAATGTTGCAAAATGAGGGTGGTGTACCCTCTTCGGGTTTTTCTGCAACAATCTTAGCTCTGAATGGAATGATCAGAATCCTGTTAGGCCATATACATTAAGCATAAATAAGATAAATAAACATTATGTCAGGTTTTTGACGATTCCTCTCAGGCATTTCACTCACTTTATGACTCTTCCCTTTTTGTGTACTTTGTCACTTAGCTATATTTATAAAGCACTTTTTTGAACACTAGTTACAAAATGCTTACAGCATAAAATACAAATACAAGAGGAGACATTCTATGATATTAAAATATACATAGCCTCTAAGTACTGCAACACATGCAATGCACATGCCAAGTAGCTTTTAGCACACACAATCACCACAGAATTATATTTTCTGGTCATAGCAGACATTGCTGAGCAAAACCAAGAGCTCTCAAAACTTAGAAGTGGAAGGATATTTACAGGCTACTGCCATCTGCTGGATAAAGGTGGTACCATACACATTTTAATACTACAAGGGCAACTTCCAGGTTACATGTTTTACAATATTTATTATACAACCTTTCAGAAAATGGCTGTTGACGAAAAAAACCTAAGGTAGGGTGTGTGGCGAGTCATACTGTGATCGGTGAGCAGTTTTTGAGAGTTTACAGAGATATGATGCGCAGGCTGTTACAGGTATTTGAAATAATGCATCACAGTAAGCATTTATCTCCCACTTGCCCTCCTCGTGATTAGTTACAGCCTTTGATACGTGATTCATTTTAATTTTTTTTACAACATTTAGTTATGAACACAGCTTTAGATTTCCCAAGCTAACACCTGTCACTCACCGGTACACCTGTCCAGTTCTCCCCTGGTTCAAATCACACCACAACTCAATTTCTCTGGCTGTTACTTTGCCCTGTTCATGGTCTCTTCAATATCTAACTGCCCCATGTCTGTGCATACAGATAAAGAGTTTGTCTCCTCTTCATTGACAAGACTGACATTAAGAATTAAAAATCTAATTTATTATTAAGTTCCATGTTTCTTATTGTTAAACATTCAGCATGACTCCCCCATGTTACATCACATTAGGTGTCTGTTTTGATGTGGAATTAAAAGTATGTGCTTTCAAAAAGGATTCCAGACGTTACAGTAGACAGTAGAGTACTAATTCCTATATTTTTCTGAATATATTTTCCAAACCATTTAGATTCTGAGGTCTCCAACCTGCAAGTGTCCCTTTAAAGGACAGTTTCACAATGTGTCAACTCTGTCTTCAAACAACAGTTAGGTGGCAATAATTAAGAACAATTTCCTGCTGATATTATGCTTCAGACTTTTATTTTGGAAGATACAATCTGATTCGTCTTCGTCAGTCTAATCTGTTGGAGCCTTATATTAAATGGTTCATAAACCTGTATAATTCCAAGTCACTTCACCTGACCCATGTTATTGTTTATCCACAGACTTTCAAATGTTGGATGCACTTGCTGCTGTTCAGTCTGTGTTTCCACAATGAGCCTGCTGCTTGTAAACCTGCATGGATGACACCGCAGTTCCCATGTGATGTCACACCCTCCTACAATACATCCAGTGTCCTGTTTGACTGTAAAGGGCGCCACCTGGATGGAGTTCCTCACGGGATAACAAGCAATGCGACGGAACTCATCTTATCAGAAAACTACATTAAAAATATTACTGTCGCTTCATTTTCAAACCTGCAGAACCTGACTCGTCTCGATCTCGGCTGGGCAAGCAAAAACAAAGGGCTGATCATCGCTGCGGAGGCTTTCAAAAACCTAACAAAACTACGTTCACTGAGGCTTAGTGGCAATCTCCTGACTGAAATTCCCGGCAACCTCCCTGTTAGTGTGGAAATCCTTGATTTACACAATAACAAGATAATGAGGTTAGATAACAGGAGCTTCGCTGGCTTAACAAACTTGACCGAGTTATGGTTATCCAGAAACTGCTACTTCTGGAATCCTTGTAACAAATCCATCACAGTTGTTGACGGAAGTTTAGCAATTATGACCAAACTTAAGATTCTGGACTTGTCCTACAACAACTTAACTGAAGTTCCAAAAGGATTGCCCAGATCGTTAACCATGTTGAAACTGGGTTCTAACCAAATACAGTACATCTCTGAAGAGGATTTCTTGGGGCTTACAAATGTAAAATCCCTTCACATACAAGGGAACTGTCCAAGATGTCACAATGCTCCATATCCTTGTGTTCCTTGCCAAAACACTTCCATTGCCATCCATCCCAATGCGTTTAATAGTTTAACACAGCTTGTGACACTGAACATGGGAGGAAACTCACTGACCTACCTGAATCCCTCATTGTTTGAGAACTTGAGAGCGCTTAAAGAATTGTTCCTGTCATTTAACTTCTTACTAAACGCAATAACCAGAGAAGCAACATTTCTAAAGTCCCTTCAAAAGCTGGAAAAAATGGACCTTTCATTTAACTTTGCTTCCAAGTGCTACCCTAAAACCATAAACCTTTCCAAGGAGTTTTCAAATCTGACATCACTTCGGACTTTGCATATGGAAGGCTTGGTCTTCCAGGATATCGGGCCGCACACCCTCAGTCCTCTCTATGAGCTGAAGAATCTTTCAGCATTAAACTTAGGGACCAACTTCATTATTCACTCTGGTTCCACAATATTTGAAAAATTTTCACACCTGAAAATGATTTACCTGGCAGAAAACAGGCTCTATCCAATGCCAGTGAGAAGTCTTTCATCTCCACTTGATGGATACAGTCAGGAGCTGGACCTTTCCATCTCACCGCTCATCACACAACATCCACAAGATCGTGATTACATTTTGAAACACGGCCTTATCAAACAAGAGTGCTTTGACTCTGGAAGAGTGATTATCCTCAGCTCAAATAATCTCTTCTTCATTACTCCACAGCAGTTTGAGCACTACGGAAACATTTCATGTCTCAACCTTTCAGGAAATGGATTTTCGGCCGCACTTAACGGAACAGAGTTCTCCTTGCTGCCTAATCTGACATACCTTGACTTGTCGTACAATAAGATTGATCTGGCCTTTGACGACGCCTTTAAAGAACTGGAAAAACTACAAGTACTGGATATTAGTCACAATTCTCACTACTTTACAGCATTTGGTGTTACACACAATCTGAATTTCACTCAAAATCTGCCAGTTCTAAGAGTGCTGAATATGAGTAATAACTTAATCGACAGGTTAACAACAAAACGCATGTACAGCAAATCCTTAACAGAACTTCGGTTTGCTCATAACTATCTTGGCAAGATTTGGAAGGTAAACGATGGCTCGTACAAGACGCTTTTTACCAATCTTACAAATTTGACTATTTTAGACATATCTTCCAACAGCATTGCAAATATTCCGGATAATGTGTATGAATATTTGCCACGTAACCTCACAAACCTACTCATAAGTCACAACCGTCTTACTGACTTCAATTGGGACAAACTTCTGTGTTTCCCTCAACTTGAAACTTTAGACCTGAGCTATAATTATTTAACTAATGTGACAGGTTCTAATGCAAAAGTCACACACACTTTGACTTTACTTGACCTGAGCCATAATCACATTTTCGAGTTGGACAACGGATTTCTACAGGTTCCAAAAAGCCTACAGACTCTTAGTCTTAGAAACAACAGACTGACCATCATCAATCAATCCACCTTCTCACTTTGGCCTGAGAGTCAGATTAAGACTTTGCTCTTGCAGAAAAACCCCTTCCAGTGTACCTGTGATTCATTCGATTTCATTATGTGGATTGAAAGCACTGATGTAAAGATTCCTAGCCTGACCACCGCAGTGACCTGTGACACACCAGCAAACCGCAAGGGTCAAGCTTTGATCAACTTTGATATTCAACAGTGTGTGAATGACACAATGGCTTTTTCTATCTACATTCTCACATATTCTTTCGTGATGGCTTTCATGTTTGTCTCAACAGTTGCTCACTTGTTTTACTGGGATGCCTCCTACGTCCTACACTATATGAAAGCTAAGATTAACGGATACAGAACTCTGAACTCACCTGACAGTGCTTATGACGTCTTTGTGACTTACGACACCAGCGATCCACATGTCTCTGAGTGGGTGTTGGGGAACCTGCGAGTGAAACTGGAAGATGAGGGAGAGAAGCATCTTCCTCTGTGTCTGGAGGAAAGGGATTGGCCCCCAGGAGTCCCGCTGGTAGACAACCTCACTCAGAGCATCCGATACAGTCGCAAGACACTGTTCGTCTTAACAGAGAACTACGTTAAGACCGGGGTTTTTAGACTGGCAATGTATCTGGCCCATCAGCGCCTGCTGGATGAAAATGTAGATGTGATAGTGCTTCTGATGCTGGAGCCTGTCCTGCAGCACTCTCACTTCCTGCGCCTGAGGAGGCGGCTGTGTGGGGAAAGCGTGGTGGAGTGGCCGAGAACACCTGCCGCAGAGCCCTGGTTCTGGCAAAACCTGAGGAGTGTGGTCAGAGTAGACAATCAACTGATGTACAGCAAGTCTTATTCAAAGTACTTCACCATCACCTGAGGCGAGGACAAACATCAACTGTTTGAATGATTCAAAACATTTTTTGTGGAAAATTCAATCGTTTTGAACTGTTTTGGACTCAACTTTTATCAAAATTGTTTCATAATAGTTGCTGATTCAGACACAGTTGTAATAAATGTCTTGTTTTCTGTGTGCAAATTTTACAGTATATAAATAAATCAGTCAATTTTAATCTAACGAGATTTTGCTGTGTATTATTTTAGTCTGCTATTTCATTACGACTAACTTTTCTTTGTTTGTAAAAAAGTACAAAACACCTGAGGTCCAAATTTCATCTGAGAAAATGGCAATTTAGGGACAAACTACACTTCTTCCCTGTTAAAACAAGTTTTTAGAGTTGTTTGTGGTCCAAATGAAATTATTAGTTTAAAAAAAAAGTCTGTTAACATTAGCAAAACCACACTGATCCGTTCCGAGCTACTCCTGTAACTCCATTCTTCGTTTCTCCATTTCAAAACATCCGGGTTATTGCTTTGTTTGCCCACGTGAGGTCGCCCCTTACACAGTCTCAACAGTTCATGAATGTTAAAAAGTAGACCAGTTTAATCATTTTCTCACTCCTCCAGCATTGTGTCCACTGTGTCAAACGAACGAACACCTGGAGCTGCCTCATAATGATTCTCTTTTACTGTGAAGACAAGAGGAGAAAAGGGGATTTCACTCACCTAATTTGTTGCAAGTGTTCGCATTAAATTATTTTTAAACCTAAAATAAATTAATAAAAATAAATGCACAAATCTATTAACTGAATATACAGCTTCTCATATTTAAAGTACTGTTATTTCAACTTGAAGTAAAAAAATATATATATTGTGATAGCAGGCTTCCGAGACGTGGTCGTGACGTCAGGGGTACATTAGCATACTGCGCAGTATATAAAGTGAGACAGACGCACGAGACATCACTCTGCTCTTGTCCCAGCGAGACGTGCAACCTGTGATTTCTCTGAATCAAACTCTGGTGAGTGTTAAAATGTTTGTCGAACAAAATGTGAACAAATGAGTGCCTGCTTTTACCGTAGCCTTGTTGTTCAATGATTTAGTTAGCGTTTGTGAGTTTTGTAGCGTTTAGTGTAAGTGTCCGGCTTCAGCATCAAACTGTGTCCGCTGACCACGATGTTAATAAAGCTTCTGGAATGTAATCATAAAATACCGGAAGTCAGACCCAGTTAAAGAAATGTTACGTTTTTAAAATGTACCGAGATGTGCCTGTCGGTTACTGAAAGATTGCTTCAGGGTTGACTATCAAACTGCATCAGTTTATTGGCTTTATATTTGGTTAAAAACGCAAATAACGTTCAGTATGTCAGCTCTGCCTTCTAAATGGCAGGTTGCATTGTACAGGTGGGTGTTGACACCTCGGTGAGGGCAGTCTGCTGATCTCGATTGCTTAAAAAGGCGGTGGTTCCAAACTGACACAAAGCTTCTATGAAGTCAGGCTCGGAGAAATTTGAAATCGGGCGTTTTTGCATCGAATGTAATCATTGCTATCATCCCTTATTTTGTAATTGTTGTATGCACATTTTATGTATCTAGTGCCTCACCCTGATCTTGTAATTCTGACATTAATTGGCTGTCTACATGCTCAGGTGTTCTCTGATTGGACTTGACTGAGGATTGTATCAAGTCTCTGGATTTCTTGTGTTTTAGAGCCTCTGCAGACATGTCTGACAAACCTGACCTCACGGAAGTCTCATCATTTGACAAGACCAAGCTGAAGAAGACAGAGACTGAGGAGAAGAACACATTGCCGACTAAAGAGAGTACGTAATGCATTTGATGACCCTATCCATAACATTTAGTTGTGAATAACCTTTAAGACTAACGATTCAAACTTGTTTTCTTTGCAGTGGTGGAGCAGGAGAAGGCAGCAGCTTGTCAGTCTTCATCATGAACACTGCTCCTCCTATATCTGTACATTCCACAAGCCTTGCTTTTTTTTTTTTTTTCAACCACCAAGTATGCAAGTTGAAGTTTTTAATAATTGCCTAAACAATGGTTCCAAACGGCTCTCCCTTGTGCATTACAATGTGTGGCTTGATGTCGGCATTGGGTTCCTGGTCATCTGTTTGAACCGGGTGTGCCATGAAACAACTGGGGGACCAACACTTTGTGATTTGTAGCCCTGCTTTTGCCACTTGTGAATGCCAACAAAGGAAGTGGTCTTTTTGTAAAAAAATGAATGCATCTGGAATGTGCAAATTTGTTAAATAAAAAAAAAAATGAAATTCACCTGTGTCTTTGTGATTTAATACTTATTTGTTCTCAGCCCACCCAAAAGAGATTTATTGGCTTTCAACTTTAAGCAACCATGGTAGTTCTCGGCTGGCAGTACATCTGTCTTTGATGCTGTCAAGTTAACAAGTGACCTAAAAAGGAGGGCGATAGTTAAAACTACTGTGTTCTAGAATCTCATGCACATGTGGACTTGACTGCTTGTGCACTTATGGGTAAAACTACATTCCTGGATTTTTCATCAAATAATTAATCAGATTTTGAGATGTGAAGCCTTCCGCTATTGTCCCTGACGAACCCAAAATGCATACTTAACAACCTGTCCCTTAAAGTGTCGAAGACTGGTTCAATGCCTTGCTTTACAAAACTGAAATAGTATGACTCCAAAGGCAAACCCATTCTTTGCATCATGCTTAATTGAAAATGGGGAAAACTAAATGTTTAACTTCAATCAGCCTTCTAGTTGTTTGCTCCTGTGTGTTTCTCCCTGCAGCTGCACCAAGCCTGAGCAAGAGCACAGTTTCAGTCCACTCTGCCTCCAGCTGTAACTACAGCTGCTTCCTACTGTGAAACTGCTAACGGGCAGTTTATTGAGAATCCTCCTGCATGAAAGGACGGGTAAACACATGTTAAAGCGGCCTCGGGCTGAATTAGCACTTAAAAATCAACTTCTTGATGTGGTTAGATTGTTATTAGCATGTGATTTGTTTCTGCTGATTTGTTACTACTAGGTGTCCTCTTATGTCCTGTGCTGTAATCACAAGTTACTTGTACACAGTGAACAGACCGTACCTGAACAAGCTTGGGGGGCTGATGGTTAAAAGCTGACGTCATACGTTCTAATGTACGTAAAACCAGACGGGAGCACCGTAGCTTTAGCTGCTAAAAACTAGAGCTATTGTTTGCACAAGGGGCTTTCTAAAGAGCCTTTTGCAGTGAGCTTTCAAGGGACTAAATGCAGACTGATCCTTACTGTCTGTGGCGAGCAACACTGTAAGAGCATGCTTTGAGTAAACTAAAGAATCTATCTTTGTGAACTCATTGGATGTGTAAACCACAGATGGCACACTATTTCAAGGCTATAACCAGGAAAAAAACAATTCTATTGAAAGAAGGAAAAAAGAGAACCTGTTCTACCTCAGACTGCTGCACAGGGACAACAGCTGTATCTCATGTGGGGAGAGAGAGAGATTATGTAACTGCTATGTGGCTGTAGATCATAACAGATGTGCTGTAACAACAACAATAGGTTCTGCTGAGGGATTGGCACTCATTCACATCCATCCTCTTTCCCATGAGGTCGCATTTAATCTAGTCATATTTAGTACGGGAAAAAAGGGACATTTATTGACTTTCTTTTTGCTATTTTAGAAGCAACAAAAGGCCACAAAGTATACACATATCTGTTATGACAGCCCCCACCCCCCTCTTTCTTATCCACGCACTCACTCCCATCATTCTTGTGTGCAGCCTGGCCACACAAGAGCTCCTCAGTGTCTAATAACAATGTGCTACTTTGGGAAAACAGAAGCCAATACTACACATTACAACAATGCTATCTCCTATTACTCTCGCGCCTCAAGCCTGGCAAAACTGATGATTGAGATATATGGACTCGGGACACATTTGTCCCCACAACGTTAAAACACAAAAGCAGCCCACAGATTCAGCATTTTTCTACACTTCAATGGAAGACCTGTTGATAATAATGTTTTCACTGGGACCTGATGAATGTCCATGAAAAGTCATGCAAATGACACTGAGATGACACTAAGGGCTGATTGTGATCAACTTGGCTCCAGGCACCAAAAGGCCATCTGCCAGTGTTGTGACGGGCACCCTGTGTGGCTCAGACTGACTGCAGCACCCGCTACCAAGAACACAGAAGCCTGTGAGACGGCCTACATACGTAACATGCTCTGAGAATGAAACCATACTGGGAACACTGCTCCTCAATGTGCGGCCTATACTGTAAATATACAACAACAAAGTACTGTCATTTTTAATGCTTGTGATTTGATCTATGTTGTGATATGGTGCAGTGGTCGCATGACTCATGTTTTGGTCAGACTTAAAGCTATGTTAGGTTTGCTGTTAAGAACGGTGCCGCTCATTTACAAGTTTTGTTACTGTGAAGTATGGAAAGTGTCAACATTTTAAAGTGATGTACAAAATGCACTGAAACCACCTCACATTTGCTGCATATTAATGTAATGTTAAGCCCTGATGTTTTCTGGTTTACAGGAAGTTCTTTGGGGGTGGACTAAAAAATCTTGTTACAACAGGTTTTACATTTTACATGCAAGAGGAAGTGACAGGATCTCACAGCTGCACGCAGCAACATGGCTGAAACTCATCTCGGTGTCTCTACCCCTTCCTCATGATAAAAAATGAATTCAGCTCCATCTTTCTTGTGGTCCGTTTCCATGGCAGCAGACAGGAGATTTCCACATATTTTCACATGATCAGAGAGTGTGCTGTGTTGTTCGGAGCCCTACATCCTTTCATTTGCTTTTTGATATCCAACAAAGAGCTGGTGGCCAGAATCACAAAATCTGTGCAAAGAAAACAGATTTCAGAAATTAACACGAGCCTTCTCCTTTGAAACAGTCCAAGGGGCTTTACTGTACGTATGTTTTTGTTATTATTGCTCACATGATCATTAAGGTTCCTCCACAAAGGCACCTTGTGGAAAAAAACATCCTGTTAGTTTATCCCTTTACAAGATGTTAAAATAACTCCTTGTGGTAATTGAAAGGCGCTTTCTTTAGGGTGGGATTCTGTAGTAGAAAAACTAGTTTTTGAATATGAAAATAAAAGCTTGTATGCTAAGCTGCTAGCTGAAGTAACACAAGAGAACCTCATCTTCCTGATGAACTATATTATTGTTGGGGTTTGGTTGAATCTTTCAGGACACATTGCTTAAATAGTCTACCTGTCCAAACATGCGCTCATGTGTAGGCGCGGCAAGAGAATGTATGCTTCTTTATGGTTTTGTATGGGAAAGGAGAAGACAGTTGAGGACTTTATTTTATTTTGTAGCTTACTACTTCTTCTTTTAGCGTACTACTTCTTCTCATACCCTGCACTTTTGTTCTTAGTTCTGCTTATTCCACTTGTATTTCTTTATTTCCTATGTTGTGTTTGAGAGCAACTGTAACCACCACATTTTCTTGTCAACATTGACCAAAGACTGAAGGACACTCCTGAAATATAACACAAGATATGATTAAATACTCATAGTGTTTATTAAAGAGTGAATTTAAAACTTATAATAGGACTAAATGGGTGAGTCTAATGTTAGCTGGTTTGTATCTGGCATAGAAGAACAGAGCAAAGGAGAAAATAAACACAAATATTCATTGATACATAAGGAAGAGGAAGGTTTTTGGTACTTTTTAGTTTGGACCAAACACCAACTGTTTGCCTTTGTTACAGAGCAAAGAAATAATATTCAAGATTAAATATGATATCTCTGTGTGAGGGTTACAAAAAGAAAGCTGAAGCTACAACAAAAATGCGTATTCATCCATGTGGGGAGGTTCAGCGTCTGTCTGCTCTTAATTCAGAGAGTGCACCAAGGAAAGGACAATTCATCTTTGTTTGCATTATCATACCCATGGTGGGAAAAACCAGTGCAGCTATTGTGTGATAGGTACTAGATAACAAAAGCTGAGGGTGTGAGCTGGCCAATCCAGCGACGCACCATGATGGTTGCTATGTGTGACAAAGAAAACCCCCCAGGGGAAAAAAAGCCCAGAGTTTTGTCTCAGAGGAGCGATGTATACATCTATCAGCCTCACAAGCTGATAAACTAACAGCAGAGGTACACACATATTTACCTCTGTGAAGACTTTAATAGGAATATGTGAAAAAGCTAAGCAGCTATCTTAAATCTGAAGCTGCTATTTGAGACCTCAACACAGCAGATAATAAGGCAGCGTACATAACGAGACTGAGTTGCCTGACCTGTTCCCTACTCCCACAGGGCTCCTTACCTTCCAGTTAAGGTAATGAGAAAGTACCTTGCATTTACAGTGTCAGTCTTAGAATTACAAAGCAAGGGACGCATCAGAAATGGCCTATGTGTGATTATTTGAAACAGAGGAACTCACACCCCCCCAAAATAAAAATAGATCAGGCAGATTGAGGAAAGATTGAATGCAACAAAGATGTGAATATCAAATCATCATCACACATTCTCAGACCAGTTAAAATAAATCAGAGGTGTTCTAAAGAAGTGAATTCACAAGGACAGAATTATGTGTTTCTGAACATAGGAGGCAGATAAATAAATAATAAATACTCCACAGAGAAGCATTTGAACTCTCAATGTTCACAATCACACACACAGATGATATATCTGTTCCACAGGCTGTGTTAGCTGTAAGAGCAGCCTGGCCATCAGCAGCTTGGCTTGCCAGATGTGTATAGGCCGTACACACAGCATAATTAGTCAGCCTGCCGAACAAGAGGCGTTAAAAGAAATAACTACAAATGTAAAACAACATCAAAATGTTCTGGAAAGAAGAAAAAAAAAGCTGGTGACACTAACCTGCAGGCAGGCAAATAGCAAGGAATTAAGAAATAATGAGTTCATGAATCCAAAATCCTTGAGCAAAACCAAGCCAAGAAATGGTTGGTTATGTAACAAAACCAAAAACCTAATGATTCTAACTTTTATATTCTTTATTTTTTTGTTATTTGTAAAATTGTTTCAATCAATCCCTAAACTAACACAAGGTAAGGATGTAAATCACACTCACACATTTATTTGCTTTTTCAGAACATTTCAAAAAGTTCTAACCAAAAGCTGTGACATGAGCACACAACAGGATGGAGACACAACCAAACCAGGAAGTGAAAAAAGCTACATAGCTATTTAAACAAAGGCACCCTGGTTTTAAGAGGTTACTACTTCTTTAGCAGGCTGAACTAGTTTTTCTTCTTCTTTTTACAATTTCATTAGCCGGGCAGATGCGACCAGAGTGCACAGGCGGAGATGAAGAGGAGTTGGATTGAATGTGACATTTGCATGCAACCTTTCAGCTGCAAGAGGAACCCCTGGTGAGCTCAGCAGCTCCCCAGCTGTGAGCACAGTAACAGAAATGCCCCCCTTTTAGCAGCAAGGTTCTCATGCACGGACAGTATGTGTGTGTGTGTGTGTGTGTACAAACGGGAAGAGTTAACACCTTTACATACTTTAAGTCCGTCAGCACACACAGAATACAGACAACAAGTGAAGATTTAAGCTAGCATGATGACACTGAGCATGTGTGACAAGAAGACAGGAAGTGAGAGGCATAAGAGTGAAGTGAGACGCCAGCTTTAGGGTTGAGACAGAGGTTATGTGACAGTACTCATGTGACGAAGAGCACTGGAAGTGAATGTTTTAGGGTTGTTCGACAGAAACACTGGCAGAAAAATGTCATACTTAAAAGAAGCCTTCTTAAAAGCTGTCCCTTTAGCAAAGTATATAACTCCTACAGAGTGACAACAGAGATTTTTAAGACTCCTGAAATGAGCCTTTAAGGGACATGTTCGATCAGGAGAGTGACTGATGCATGTCTAGGAACATTTTCATGATAAACCGTGTTGAGTACTGTGATAAATCAGCATTTTGGGAATCATTTACTTGACAGTTTGAGCCGGGGGAAATGTAATGAATTTGAAAGGTAGAACTGGAAAATGCGTACAATGATGCAAAAATGCTGACCTTAACTTAATTCAGACTTTGTTCTTGGGTCTTGGTTCTTGCTGAGTAAGAATTCCTTACACTTGGCAATGTGGGCAGCACTTCTCCATACGGGCAGTAAGTGAATATGACCTCGACTTGGACGGGCAGTTATTAAGACAATTGGCAAGTAAAGGATGAGATGGAGCCAGGTCATCTAGTCTAGCTCTCTCTGCAGAGGTTTTTTTTCTTTTAACCAGAATCGTGTTTACAACAAAAGTTTATGGTTGATGTTTTGTTTCAGTGACAAGTTTAGTCTAAGTGGTCACATGCATGAGGAAACAGAGATGTTTCATTCTAAGAAATGTCTTAGTGTGTCCAAAGTGCAGACAGAAATTAGTTTGGTTGCCGTGACCAGAAAACAATTTAGTGGTAACTTACTGAAGAAGGCACCTCTGAGCATGTGCAAAGAAACATATGCCTTTCTCTGACAGATATAAGTAATCAATATCTCCCGTGAATTGATACACTCGGAAAAATGTTTTCATAATTTTAATTTGATATAAAGAACAACAGCTCCACTAATAATGTTTCCCTAAGTCCTCATGGTTTCGTATCATCACACCAGAGCTTTTGACAAATCCTTGTAGCTTCTGTGTGTCAGCTTCTCCTCCATCTACTTACACAGTCTCCCTGATAATTCTCTTACTTAAAGTATGGCTTCCTTTAATGTATGAGCATATTTCTGAGATGTTATAAAATCACTTTCTGAGCACAATGTGCCATTTCAACATTGTAAAGCACTTCTGTTATAATGTAAACACTTTTTAAACATCAGATGGTAAAACAAGAAAAAATATATATTTATTATTATCTCTCAAGTGTTGACAAGAAAGTGTGTCATGCACTGACCGTTCAAGCTGACTGTTACAGGAGCTGAATCTGTTTCAAAGGTGTGTGTATCAGGATGTGGTTTAAACAGCGGTGCATGACAGCAGAAGCAAAACCTAACTAACTAATTCATCTAGCTTGTGCACTGTTTAAGCAATTGTGATACTTGTCTATAAGAAATGCATTCAGAGAAGAGAAATGTGTACATTTCTTATCTCATGAATATACTAATGATGTTGGTTTCAATGGTGCAAAAAAAAACCTCTTCAGGCCTGCTGACGCCCCTCTAGCCTGCTCACATATGGTGTCAGTGTGTATAGAGTTGTGCAGAAACATTAAAATGGCTTACAATGATGTCATCTGAATATGTAAGTGTGCGCCAAGATTCTAGACTGCTCTTGTTAAATGTCAGGAAGCTGTGGGGAACATTTTGTGCAAATTTATAAAAGTACAGTGCAGAACAGCGTGATTAATTATACTTATATATACTCATGACATGTGTAGCTTTTATTTAATCTGTGTGATGCTGCATCAAGCATGTGTTCAGTGTGTCTGGTGTATTGAAAGTGCATGTATCGAGTATACGCCTGTATGTATTAAGCCTGAAAAATGGCTGTATGAAATTATTTTGCAGCCGGGCGCCGGATGGCCAATTGTTTATGTCGCACACCCGATGTACTGAGACGATAGTCCTCATCGAAGCGGCCATGGGTTTGAATCCGACCTCGGCCCTTTGCTGCATGTCATCCCCCTCTTTCACCTCCCAGAATTTGATGTCTCTCTTCAGCTGTTCTATCTAATGAAGACCAAAAAAGACAAAAGATAAATAAATAAAATTATTAGCATTATTCAAGACTAACTGAACATAGATAGTTCTTCTGAAAAAACACTTAAACATGATGAAAACCTTTTGAGGAATGTGCTCGGCTACAACTGTTTTGATAGTCCTGCATGTTGTAGCAAGTCTCAAAAGGATGGAGAGCAGGTCAAATGCAAGTATTTACTTGTTGATCCTTTGTAGCTATTTTCAGGGGGTTCAGTTTGCAGTTGTCTGGAAATGGTTGTGAAACAAGGCGACTAAAGCAATGGCATTCAGATTAGGTCTGAGAAGGGGATTGATCTCTTCTTAATTAATGTGGATAAGCACTCGAGAACAAAATGTTTGTGTGTGTGTGTGTGTGTGTGCAGTAAGAATTGGGTCAAAGCCTCAAAGTCTTCCAACTGTTACTTCTGACTTCTGCTATTTATGACATTTTCTCTCTTCCTTTTTAGTGGCAGGCTGTTTCCACTTCATGCTGTGCACCGTCGTAGAGGAACATGTACGTGAAGCATACGAGCTGCATTCCTGTTTGCATACAGTCTCAACATTATGCAAGTACGAACACAGGAGAAGTTACACAATTGTAAGGGAATAAATCATACCTACACAAAGGAAGTGAGGAAATAAACCACTCATATCTGACAGTTTAATGATACATGTTATACTTCTCCATTGCTACATGTTAAAATACCATCACTGTACAGTTTTCTGTGTATCCTCTTTTTTTTGCGTCTCTCTGCAGCAACAACAACAAAGCTCTCTCTATCCTGAGACAGGAAATTAAGTCTGCTTGTTCTCATTGTCCTGATACCCACACAAGTCCGTAATAAGAGCAAATCCATTTTTATATGTAATCTCCAGAGCCTATAATCCCTGCAATAGTGCAGGTACCTTAAACCTCTTGTGCATACACAGGGTCACAGTTAGAAGTGATACTGCAGCATGTCTTATCCTGTTAGGCAGGCATTTACATGATCGCCGCACCAAAGTGAAATGGGACTACCGCGAGGGGTGCGTTGTGTAATTATACCCAGCATGTACCTCTCAAGTTAAATAGTATAAAAGGCCGGATTGATTTCAACTCTGACCTGTGAGGTCTCACCACTTGCCACCAAAGGTTAAAAGTTAAGACATGAAAGAACAATGCATGTTGTAGCTGCAGTATAAAATGTATCACTATGACCAGAGCCTTCTTACCACGGCATGTCCCTTTAAATGTAGCTTTTATTGTAACAACATTTGAAAGTATGCTTTGTACTACAAAACATACAAAGGCTGCCAAGAATTCAAGAATAAATTAGCCACTAATTATGGCAGTAAGAAAAACTATAAGTGCCAAAGATTAGGGAAAAAAGGATCTTAGAAAATGTTTTTTTTTAAGTAGCTCAAAATGAGTTATTGTCTCATCAATAAGGGTTCATAAAAGAGGATGTTTTAAGGGGAAAAGATTTAGATACAGTCATGTGGCAGGAAATATAAAGGGGAAGTTCCACCAAGCAACCACCTATTTGAAGAAATGTAAGTTTAAAAACAACACTCTATATCATGTTTAGGTGAATGTAGTGACGGTGTGTGGGGTCTAGTCAGGATACACTGAATCAACAAGAAACACATGTTTAAATAACTAGAAAGTCAGCATTAATGTAGCAGATAGAGGACAGTCTCCTCCTCTTATGTAGGAAGGGTGTGGCACCTCATGCTACCTCTTCATGGTTATATCATCAGCTTGGCAGCAGAGTGGTCAGCATCAAAGCTGTGTATGAGACTGTGACAGATTTAACGTCTCTGACCAGGCGAGCCCATTAATAAATAATGACCAACCATGCATCGACCCTCTTGAGATGTCTGGTGCTTCCCCCATCAAGTACACCCTCACGGCATGGCCATATTTGTCTGCTGCTGCATTATTGATGGGAGGAGAGTGGGAGGTGTCCAGCTGAGGCCATTGCCTGCGTTTAGCCTGTCACAGTTGTCATGTTTAGGGTGCAAAAGTGTCAGTGTGATCTGGCAGACAGCCTGAATTCCCAAAAGGTTCTGCCTCTCTGGCTTCAGAGGGTTTCAAGCTAACTTTGCAGCAGCCTGTCATTGTGTAATCTGTGGGCAGCAGATGCTGCAGGGCCAGCACCTGGAATTATATGTCTGAATTATGAGGTTTCTGTTTGGTCAGGGAAGGGACAAAGCCATAACATTACAACTTTAAGGATACAAAATGAAACCTAGAGATGGGTCTTCATTTAGACACTCAAGGGGGGGTGGGGCGCTGTATATTATATAAAACATTAAAGCTTATGCACAAAGTCAACAGAAGTAAATAACCACTCCTTCTGTCCTCTGTATACACAAATTAACATAACACTAGCAGCAAGGGTTTGAATGATGCACCAGTCACAGCGGTACACACCCAGCAAAATATTTCTCAAGGTTACATCTATTTTTGCAAGGGGAAGTCACATCTCCCTTCCTGCACATGTTGCACACATTTCCCCAAAGTCACATAAATGACTAAAGTTTAAGCCCTTTAGAAAGAATATAAACTGCAGTGGAACAGAACATTTTCTATTGTTTGTGTTGTTGTTTTTTTGTAATTTAAAGACCCAACACACATTTTAAGTCTGACAGTTAAACGTTTAATAGTTTAAAATGTAATTTAAAGTGCACAAAAGATACTACTATATATGCAATTTTATTTTTGTTTTTGAAACTTTGTTCAGTTTTTTAATCACATCACCTAAAACTATGTACCTTCTTGTCTTTGATCAGCAGTGGCCCATTTTCACAGCACTCTGTATTTTCTGCAGAGCATCTATTGCTCATTGCATCTCCCACTCAGGGCAGGATGTGGTTGTGTACACACATATCTTTCAAAATAACTACTCAACAGCCTTGTCACTCCTTTTATAGTAAAAGCCTTGCTCTTTGTGCCAGGGGTCATGGTGAGTGACTCTGTGTGGATGAATATATGTGCCCACGCAGGGCCACACATTGATTTCATGAAAAATGTGCATCAAAAAATATTGGATACTTGGGTCTGTTGATCCAATTACTGTTGTACCAGTTATATTATCAAATTATAAATATATCGACTCATGTCTGCAAGCTTGGAGCCCATTAAAGAGAGAGCATACGATTGGCCTGAATGAATTCCAGGAAGTGGGGAGGCACATTTCCTGAAGATTAGTAATGCATCAAAAGTTTTTAAAATGACGCGGAGATTCAAGAGCTAAGTATATCTACTGCCAGACAAACACACAAAACACCTTGAATAACTTTAAATGGATCCCTAACTGTTCAGAACTCCATGTTAACAGCTTTTGGAAACAGAAAAGTAACACGCTGACAACTCAAAATATGTGCAGACACATAGTGCCCTCTAGTGTCAGAAAGGAGAACACACAGGAAATTTGTATTTGTAAAATTTCACTTGAGAGCAATAGAGTATTCTGTTCAGATGTACACAGAATAAACAAAACCTAAAAGCTAATTTACAGACGTTGTTTAAAGACAATGAAGTGATATGTATAGTCAGGGGCAATGTGCTGTATGCAGTATTTGAGGAAGAACTTATTTACACAGGCTGCAGAACTACACAAAACTAATGGTAAACAATGTCGATTTTAAGTCATTTTTTAAACAACACTAAAATGTGTTTCTCTTCAAACTGTGAACAATATCTAACCAACAGCATCGGATGCTTCATAGCTAATATCATTTGAACATGCTTATCCTTTTATTTTATTTTATTACTTTAGCTGAGGATATTTTTAGAGTTCAAAGTTGCTCACTAAAAAGCCAATAAGCTAAGTTAGAGCGGCAGTCTAAATGACAAAGCTTTCTCTTGGACAGAAGATGGAGCTGTTGTCATGACAATCATGGCTTTATCAGACTTCTGCCAAAGGCTACCTGCGCACAGAGCTTGACATACAGTAACTGATATACAGCTCTGCTGTATAGTATACATCACCCACATGCTGTAGATGTCAGTCATACAGAGTCAAGTTGCAGGTTGTAGGTTGTGGGACACACAGGGGTATGTATGTGTGTGTCGGCGTTTGTATGTGCGTGTGTTTCTTTGTAGCACATCTTACCAGATATGGTAAAGACATCAAATGAAACAAGTACTAAAGTTTACAAAGTCTACTATGATGCTAGAAGACAGTTGCTGAACAGTACATCATGTCTTACAGTGTACTGTACAACAACAATGACTTTCTTGTTCAATGCAGTAACACTAGAGACTGACACTATACAGACAACAACAACACAACTACACATTGTTTTTTCCAGAATGTAGATCCGATGTCATTCCCTGGAACACATTCCACACCTAGTATTTGTCATGTGAGAATTTGGTATGGTAATGGTAATTTGGTTCTTTCCGCAAAACTCATTGGCAAACAACGGTGTGAGAATCCCCCCCCCCCCCAAAAAAAGGTTTATTTAAATATAGGTACTGTTTTCAGTAATCTTTTAAAGATGTCACAGTATGAGCAGTAGGGGTGCTATAAATAAAACTAATGGTGTCTGTTTGTGTAAATGTCTCACTGTCAGAATGTCGTGACTTACTGGTACCCTTGAGTAGAACAGAGCTTTTGTCAGTTATTAGTAACACACGTGTTTCTCCTGCTATAACAAACCAAAATGCCTGCTATGAAAAAAGAACAAAAAGGTTGGTTAATTCCTACTTATACCAACGTGTGCGTTCATCAAACCAATATCAACCACATTTGGTCACTTTGAGTGAACTTAAAATAAAGTTCAGAAACACAAACTTGATTTAGTCAAATGCTCCAATACACCCTTTAATTAGACTGTATCTAACTACAACCTAACTCAAACAACTAGGTGGTCCTCAGGGACCAACCACTTTGAACCATGTGACCAACTTAGCTTGCCGAAGGTGAAATATGGTTACATTTAAGAAAGTGAAAAGTGCTACTTGCATAATAAGACAGAAAGAGTGTGTATAGGACAGGCAATATTTGGTAAAGTTAAGGTTTTGTTAAGGTTTAAAAATCATTGTAATTGAAACCTTTCAGGGGATTGTGCAAATATTTGAGTCCCTGGTGACAGATAATGCAAACTTTCTGCTGACAGTGCTTTTCAGTGCTACATATTGCATATTTGTGGTAACCACAACATCCCTCCCAGCAACCACACTTCCTCCACTCAATCCTCCTCCTGGAGAAGTGTTTAGGACTTACTCCATGTGGATTCATCAATATGAGGTTAGGCTCAACAAGCATGTGTGTGTGTGTGTGTGTGTGTGTGTGTGTGTGTGTGTGTGTGTGTGTGTGTGTGTGTGTGTGTGTGTGTGTGTGTGTGTGTGTGTGTGTGTGTGAGTGTGTGAGTGTGTGTGAGCGTGTGTGTGTGTGTGAGTGTGTGTGAGCGTGTGTGTGTGAGCGTGTGTGTGTGAGCGTGTGTGTGTATGAACTCAGAGTCACTCCTTGTATTATACAGTATATAAATGATTGCAGTGATGGGGGAGCCACACTTCAATTAACCACCACCCCCCCTCCCCCGAACAAGATACAACCAACTCATAACAAGCTACAACATTTACTGAATGTCTGACAAAATAATGACTTTAAATGTTAAGCTGAACTACAATCTTTAATTGCAGACTTCCTTCTCATTTGAAAGCAGGTATTAGTGTTGAAGTCAAAACCTCACTAACCGAGACCAAGACATACCTGAGAGACTGAGACAAGACCAAGACCAAGAGAGATTGAGACCATAAATATCACTGAAAAATCATCAAACTTGTGTGCAGGGGGCGTGTCACTCACTTAGACTGTAACACCGGCAAGGTTGCCTCCGGAACCGGGAGATAAAAATCTAAATATGAATGATTTAAAGTTATTTGTTCTTTTAGAAAGAGGTGTTTTCCTTTTAATCAATGTAAGGATGTGGAAAAATTGCCTATCAGTGGTGGTCTCGACCGGTCTTGATTTAAATCCAGAGTCCGCCCAGTCCGAGACCGAGACATTCAAAAAGCTCTTTAGATTTTGAGTACTACAACAGTACATGGTATAGACAAATCCTTTAATGAATAAAAAGCCAAAGCAAACAAAAACAACAACAAAACACGGAGGACTCAACAACAAATGTAAACTTAAACCTGACTCTCCAACCCAAACATCACCTGTCTAATTCTGAAAGTTCAGGGGATCAGGACCAGATGTCTGTGCTGACTTTGCAAGCGTGAAAACTCATTAAACATTTTTACAGCTGAACTTGGAATTAGCATGTGTGTGAGAGAGAACAACTTTATGTGCTGCATGTGAGCAAGACATCAAAGAGCAGTGGAGCACCTAATGACAAGCCTATGCATGTCTGACTCCCCCCCCCCCCCCCCCCCCCCCCTCCCCCATCAAGCAAATGAATGAATGTAAACCTCATCTTTTTCCTCAGTAAAGACACACAATAAGAACATTTGGAATTTGCAACTGTATTATTTTTCCGCCTGGTGATCCTCAGGAAGCCTTTCATGTGTATAAGGTTTCAGGAAAAAGAGGAGCACCCCTAAACCTAATCCCCACCCCCCTTGCAAACCCACTCCTACCTCCAGAAGTCACAACCTATCCCTCCTAGTGCAGTGTCATTTCAAAGAGTGTCAACCCACCTCTGGAATTTCAGAGAGAAGAAGAGGAGGCATAATATGGGACATAGAGTAAAGCTGCAGCGGTACTGAAGGGAGTGAGTGATTTTTAGATTTTTTTCCCCTGCAGGGATTTTGTGCTCTGGAAACACATGAAATCTGGTGTGCCTTGTGTAAAGTCTCTCCACTAAGACCTGTTCCTGTCTAAGCACTTGAATGAGCGTAAAGCCCCAGGAGGAATAGCCGGGACTCAAAGCAACCAAAGTCAACTCCAGTGGGAAACAAAGCTCGCCGGCTGCTCACAGACATGCAGCCCTTCACCTTGGTCGGTGCTCTTCTCTTCCTGCTCCACATCTCCTTCAGCAGCACAGAAACACATCGGTAAGTTCATGCTAAAGCGTTTAAAGTTGCATGGTGCAGTAGGTGTAAACTTGATGTTTACTCATCCACGTATAAAAAAGACCTTCCAGGATAAATTCAGAAACTCCATCTCTTCCCTATTAGTGTCACTTCACTTTTGGCCCTCTTCCTGTGGCCAATCATTTGGGGATTGCCACCATGTTTAAGTGCTACAATCTTCACATGTTTGTATTTTAACAGAAGCTTAATGAGTAACAAGAACCCCACTACTTTGTGCTAGATTATGTGCTTTAAATCTTCACAAGGAGTACTGTTGTTTCATTCAGAATGTACACGCTTCAGACGACTATGAAAGCTCCTACCGTGTGTCAGCTAAATGTGGACCAGCAACTAAAACTAAGGAGCACCTGTCACACTTAGGAGCCCCTCTCGTGTGTGCTATTCTGGTTGAAGTCTCAGATTCCTCCGGTCCCAGTGAAGCCAAGGATGCTTATACTGCCATACCCGTCTGACACATAAACATCTGGGCTAATAGAGTTATTTATGTTTTATTTGATAGGGACGGATATAGTACATATAGACACACTGAAAACAACAATCCAATGTAAGTATCATAGTGTTTATAGTGGATGCTAATTTGCAACACCCGTCCCTAGAAGGGCTTTTGTGTCAATAAAAGATTAAAACAGTTAAAAGGGAAAAGAGAGAGTAGACTGGGTACAATAAGATATAATAAGACACGCATTTAGCTGTGATATAGTTACAAAGAATTAAACATGAGTACACGCCTGTTGATGAAATAACCGGGACTTGGTGGCTCTCTTAAAGGTGAAGTTTGCAGTAAGTTTAAAGTGAACTGGCAACAAGTTAAATGACTTTACTCCTTTCACAGAAAAAGATGTTTGAGCAAAAGATGTTTTGCAAAATGAATCTTTACAGTTGCCACTTGAAGCCCTGTAGTCTCTGCATGTATATGCAGAAAGGCTGAGGAGCCCGTCTGTTTCAACAGTTTGGCATTGGGCTTAAAATGAGAGGTCATGATGCTAAAAGCCATGAAGTCTGATTTTGGATGTGTAATTCTGATATTAATTTAATTACATACTGACGAAATGGCAAATAGCGCCTTAACATCTTAATCTGATTTACAGGCTAAAAATACACACATGCAATCTAATCTATACATCCTGTGGGTTATTTTGAATGCAATACCAACATGCTGACCAACATGCTGGAGTCTCATCTGACTCCAGCAACAGGAGTCAGGAGAAGATCAAGGTAAGGTTAAAAAAAAAAAAGAGGACGTGTTTTTTCAGAAGGTTACAATGTGCAGTGCAGGAAGTGTATGATTAGTGTGTTTTTCTCCATCTGTAGCCTACATCCTGTCAGCTAGCTGTGGCTCCACAGGGAGCACAACTTAATCACTAAGCAAGTCTGCGAGAGGGCACTTCATTTAGGTTGTTGTCTTTTTTTCTTCACACGATCGACACCAAAATCAGAGCTGAGAATCTGTCTACTCAGCAGATATTAGTGAGACCGTGGATGTCTTGGGGTATTTTTTTAAAATTTGTAATTATTTTGATTTTGCTCAAGGGCTAATTTGGCTAGCTGCTGCATTAACTAGCATGAGCTATAAATTTTCCTAAGACACTGAAATTACACATCTTACCCTGTGCTCCTCTCTTCTGCTACAAAGGCACTACCGACAAGTCCCTACTGGAAACCAAGCAGGTGTGTGTCGCTATGGCAGGAGGCTGGAGTGCTGCTACGGCTGGAAGAAAAACAGTAAAGGACAGTGTGAGGGTAAGAAAAGCCCAGATTCACTCAAAGATTGGTACTAAATATAGAGTAATGAATGGTTCCTTTAAAATATTCATGATTCATAATAAGCAAAATATTCTAAGAAAGATTTACTACCAAAATTACCTAACAATTGTTTTCATTTCATGAATGATTTTTTCCTATAACCCAGATCCACTAAAGGAAAAAAAAAAAGTCTGGATTGAAAAACCTTGCCTGCACAATAGAAGTATGTGGTTTGACTTGAATCCATCATTCTCAAACCACTGATTTGTCTGATGGTATTTTCTTCATGCTGAATGTTTTACCAGCTCAATGTGACCACGGCTGCAAGCATGGAGAGTGTGTTGGCCCCAACAAATGCAAGTGTTTCCCTGGATACACCGGAAAGACGTGTAACCAAGGTGGGTATTTGAGGTGGAGAGGATCTGGAAAACAGGGGTCGGCCTGGGTTGAGAACAATCACATGTCTATCTGAGGGCGCGCGCTTCATTAGCAAGTTTTGGGGTGTTTCGTACTTGAAGCAAATCAATTCATGTCCCATATGTTTTAGGTGTAAGAAAGCAAAATGAGTGTGAATCTTATTTCCAGATTTGAATGAGTGTGGCCTGAAACCCCGTCCCTGTGAGCATCGCTGCATGAACAGCCATGGCAGTTACAAGTGCTACTGTCTCAATGGTTACACATTAATGCCTGATGGATCTTGTGCAAGTGAGTAAGACTGCGCTACATTTTCATCCATATGTAGCTAGGTGTCAAGCTTGAATCTTTATAAATGTGTGGGGTTTTTATGTACTTTCAGATTCCAGGACCTGCTCTCTCGCTCACTGTCAGTACGGCTGTGAGAACTTTGAGGGGGAGATCCGCTGCCTCTGCCCATCTGCAGGTCTGCAACTGGGGCAGGATGAGAGGACTTGTGTCGGTGAGCAACTGCAATCACAGATAATATATCATGAAGGGTTTAAAGTGTGTAAGCATAAACTGTGTTGCAAAAACCTTGTTAGAAACAGACCTAAGATGTGAGGAGAGTGAAATAACAGATGAAGCAGTAGTACAGACTGAAAAAAGATCAACTATGGGACCCATCTCGTGAATTTTGTAATGGAAGAAACATTTCTTTACTCGCTTTATTATGTGGCTTTTAGATGCCTTGTCGGAAAAAATCAGATGGGATGCAATTAAATTATATTTTCTTCCGCTTAACAGCTTGAGCTTAGGCAGAGCCAATCACACAATGCCACAGTGATCACACGGGGGAAGTAATATTATAGTTCTGGAGCATAAAAACCTGGTCAAATCCATCACCTTCAGAAGTGGAGGAACCCTTTTAACTTTAAATAAACCAAAAAGTAAAGAAGTACCAATCAAAACATCTAACCCTTAGAAGAGGGATTCATCTACTGTCTCCAGTTTCTAATATTGAACAGAGCAGCAATATCTAAGTCTGCAGTAGATCCACAGACTCCTAACTGGCTGCAGGCTCAGACTTACATTGCTTACATTATTTTGTCTTTTTTGGCACTGTCTCACATTCAAAAGCTCTGTGTGCCAAGGAACAACTAACTACCAACTTGTGTCAAAGTCACACATATGTTTTTGTTTAAAGGTTTATGTGAATATGCTGACGACATCTGTCTTTTAAAAGAGAGTCCATTGGAGTTTTTTGGAGAAGTGAACGTTTATTATTATTTATTTATTATTATTTTTTAAACAGTGATGGCTAAAGAGGTAAGCCAGTAATGTTTATGACCATGATCAGCAGGATGATGTACAGCGTTCAATATATCAAAGATGGTAAAGCTATTGTTGATGTTAAAACATTTGATAACTCCAAGTGTTGTCAGGGAGCAACAAGGACTGGAACTGAGCCATTCCATAATGATCTTTGTTTGGATGCGTTGTTCTCTTAAAGGGCTGTGGTCCATCATAAAGGTTTAACTTGTTATAAATGTGACGACGTTTTCTTGTGAATATACCACACTCGAAAATGTTGAATTGTAGGCCTTTAATCTTCCCTGTTTTCTTTCCTTACAGATATTGATGAATGTGTAACAGGAAAGAACCTCTGCCCGTACAACAAACAATGTGTGAACACCTTCGGCAGCTACTTCTGCAAGTGCCAGGACGGCTACGATCTGAAATATGTCGACGGCAAATATGACTGTGTAGGTAAGGTATACCAGTTTGTTACGAGGAAACATTTGAGATACGTTTTTCCCCTGAAGGTACAAATAGGCTTCTTCCATTTCCAGACCTTGATGAGTGTGCAAGTGGCACCCACAAGTGCAGCCACCTTGCAGTCTGTCTGAACACTCCTGGATCCTACAAGTGCAGGTGCAAGTTTGGCTTCAGAGGCAATGGCTTTGAATGCTCTGGTGAGACCCAAGCACTGCTACACAGAATTATCATTGATAAATTCCAGGGATTACTTTTTACAACTGATTCTAAATACTCATGTTAAGCCCATTCTCCAGAGTTCAAATTCTGGGTCAGTTATACAGCCACATATTCCATATGGACTCCTTAAACATCAGTAAACAGCAGTCCTGCCAAGGCTGGACTCAACTCCTTTTTTTGTAGATGTTAGAACAACAGATAAACAGATTGAAATTCCACCTGTGAAAATATGACACTGTATGGCAGCCAGTTATCTAAAGTAGAAGGAAAGGACAGGTTGTGATGTACTCTTTGAACCAGGCCCAGATAACAACAGGTGAAGCCTCACATAGCCAAATGACATTAAATAAAGACTGAGCTAGAGGTTTCTGCGTGAATGAAGATGCCTTTATTTTTCTGTAGTTAAGCCGTTTTATCAGAGGTCGTGGGATGGAGACAAGGGAAGTGCAGATGATTTCCTCAATGGTGAGATTGTGTGGAATCCAAGCTTCCGTTTCCGCTGTTTACTACCTGCCATGCAACCCATTTCCTTCTCTCTTCTTAGCTACTTAGAGACCAACTCCTCAAACTCTCTCCCATGCTCATGGCTGGAAATGTTGTACGTCCACAGCTTGATATAACACCTGGAGTCCACTGCATGACCCTCTGAATACAGAATGTATTTGACAAAATGCTTGTGCACACTGATAGTTATGTGCACTGAACACTGCTGTTATTCTTCATCTGCATGGAGTAGAACAAGAACAGCAGCTGCAAAACACATGGCAACAAACAACAAACGCATCCGAATCCTGGTAAAATACTGTACTTCCTATTCATGATCGTGTTTCCACATGTCTTCTCTGATTCCTCTTCCTGCCTGCAGCCATTCCAGACTCCCAAGTGAGGCCAAAGCAGGAGACTGAAGATATCAGAAACGTAATCCCCGAACCAGTCGTCACACCGCCTCCTAAAATCCGTCAGCAGCCATTCGACTACGAAGGAGAGGTCTATATCGGACCTCAGACTGAAGGGAGAAAGGAGGAAGAATTTCCTGAGGAAGAAGAGGAGGAGGAGGAAGTGGAAGACAACCAGCTCAATCCTAGAGGAGATGTTTTCAGTAAGTGTATTGATGTTTGGCAGTCAGTCTGTTTCTGACATTCTGGGTGGTCCACAATGTTTTAAACATACACAGAGCTCAGGTTTTTTTAAGGAGATTTTGCGCTTGTGTCTACGCAGCATCTTGGTACAAATACTGATATCACCGAGGGCAGCTGAAATGGAATCATGCAGGGATGATGTATTTGTAGGAAGCTGACATGGCCCTGTTTCTATTGACAAAACACTGACAGGATTTTTCCAAATGATTTGGATAATTAAAGAAAATAAGTTCTGTGGACACATTTTTTTTTGTTGTTCTTATACTTCCATGTTCAGTTCTGCATGTTAATTTTAACAAATCAAAACACTTCCATGATTTTTGGAGGCTAAATGGAATAGCAAGAGGAAGAAAAAGACTTAAATTACATTTAAATGAACTACACCCTCTAGTATAACTTTAATGTACCCTAGGGTAAGCCTCAAATGTCTCTGTTTTTGCATAAAGTTTCTAATATCACTGACATCTTCGGTAGATTATTTTAGCCACTTGCTAGCACCTCTGTCGTTAAGACAAATAGTAAGTAAAAATTGGGTATTAACTGATGTATATAATGTTTCTTAACTAAATCTTAAAATCTCCTAAGCTTGTGTTAACCATAGACTTTTTTTATCAGGCATCTAACACAAACCTTTTCAAAAATGCTAAGTCATTTTCAGCATTTAGGATTGACTCCTGAAGCACTCAAAGGGTATACAATTGCAGGTCAGGTCAAAGACACTGACCGGAGAAGAAAGGGGGCTTGTTCGTTCATGTCCCCTGTCGACCACAAGACCCTCTAAGACCTTCATAAGTCATCGTTGAAGGTTTTATGTGAATTACGATGGAGTAATGCAAACGTACAATATTTAAAGCGCTTGAATATGTGAGCCTTTTGAGTGAACAATTTGGTGACAGAAAAATGTAATCAAATTGATCAGGGTTGGGCAAGTCACACTGACTATGTGCACAAAAAAGGGGGCTAAAAAAAGAAGCTGTAATGCTGTCATGTCTCCAAAATAAAGTGAATACTGTGAGATCCTGTAAACTATTACTTTACTAAACTATTACCTGGTAGGATAAAAAGAGAAGAATGTGTTTATGCAGAGGTATGCAGCTCATTGAGAAAAACCCATAAATGAGGTTACCTTTCACCACTAATCTTGATCTTTATGGAAACACCCGAGTCTGTGTAAGAACTCAGATAGCAAGAGGAGACAGGCCCCAAGACATCCATCACCTCCGGGAAGGAATTTTACTCTGTCGGCATGTGAGAGCCCAGGGATAAAACTCATCCTGGGTCTGCTTCCCACCTCTAGGGAGAGGGGGGGAGCGTGGGGGGAGTGAGGAGGAAGGAGGTTACGAAGCCTTCAAGCCTTTTATTATGTTTTCCCCAAAACAGCTGTTGTGCAAACAGACTTGACTCCTTGTAAGAAGGTCTGTCATCAGGACTCCAGACCCCTCTAACACTAACCCCACTCTGGCCTGGCAGGTTCAATAACCCCAGCTGTCACTCCTCTGGCTGTCTACAGCTGCTTGTCATGAGGGTGGTTTGCTGTGAGAGCTTTAAAATACTTGTGGGGGCTGAAGCCTTAAGTTGTAGTTTCATCTTGAGGCATGAGTGACAGCAGGGCAGGTCTACACCTGTTGGTTAAAAAGGCTTTTTCTGGCTTTGTTTCATTAAATCTCTCTGGAGGATATTTTTGGGAATGTTATTTTTAAGATCAGACGTTTTAAGAGAAATTGAAAGACATGCGTTTATTTTATGAGCCAATGGGCAGGTTTGTGGGTTTTTGTAAGATTGTAAACTGTGATATAGAGTTGTGTCTGCTTTACTCTTTACTCACTGATTATTAAATTTGGCTAAATACTGTATTCTTTTCTTTTTTAAAACCTTGCTCAAAATAATGAAGTGATCAATCCAGGTTTCAGTTTCGATTGAAAGCAAACATTGTATGATTTTTGAAAGTAGAGTTTATTGCAGGTTCTTGCATTACACGACAAAAGTCTAAGATATATGTACCGTGTTAATAAGCAAGATGGTGTTCATTTGTCTAAAAATAATGAATTCACACATTTTGTTTCTTTAATTCCCTCACACAGTTTCAGAGGATTTTGAATCAGTGTTTGGCCCGGCCACAGAAGTGAAAGAAATCGAACTAGCCCCAGTTCAGGAAGGTAATCCAATGACTATTTCTGCCATTATTGCATAATTGTTTGTGTTACTATTTTTTAATGTGGTCCTATGATTCCACCCACTAGAGTTTATCATGGATTGCAACTTTGACCAGGGAGCATGTGAGTGGGTCCAAGACAAGGATGACGACATGGACTGGAGTGTAGCCTACCATAATGAGGGTAAGAGACATATTAATACATTCATTTTCATGCATTTAGATACACTCACTTAGACGTTCTGCAAACTCTAAGGTGCTGGTGCTGAGTACTACATGACCATGAGTGGGCTCATAGGGGAGCAGGATGATGTAGCCAAGCTGAAGTTGCTCCTCAGTGACCGGACCCAGCAGGGCAGCTTCTGCCTCACCTTTGACTATCGGGTGGCGGGCCATAATGTGGGAACTCTCAGGGTCCTCCTGGATAACATTGCTTACCCAGTGTGGGAGCAGAGCCAAAGCAGAGACCAGGGCTGGCAGACAGAGCTCCTCACTGTGACCTGGAAAGAGGTGGCCCCAGAGTCTGTGAGTCATTTTCTGGTTTTAAAATGACATTTCATCATATCATTTATAAATGGTGGTCAAACCAGTGCTGTAACTGCAAGTAACAAAAAACCTGTAAAACAAGTATACTAAGTAAAGGATGCTAACTCTCACAGATGATTTATCATACTGTAACTCCAAGCAGTTTTTATGTGACTATCTGTAAAAACACATTTTAGATACAACAGACATGTGTTGTACTATATACCAAAAACTACAACCTTAAGATGTAATGGTACCATTGACTGTCTTTCAGATTGTCTTTGAAGCTCAGCGTGGCAAAGGTGTTGGAGGAGAGATTGGCCTGGACAATGTTGTTTTGACCTCAGGGCCCTGTCAAGAGGATGTCAGCCCCTTCTTTTAAGAATCTCCACACAGGATTTAGGATAAGAAAATCTGCTCATAGCGACACATGTCAAAGATTCAAGTTTTCCGGTCTGCATTTGGTTTCTTCCCTTTGAAGTTCTCCATGTTTTGTTTTTCACACATTATCCACAGGACATCCTCATGATCATAGATCCACGATCCCTGGGGAATATTACGTACAATGCATGTTTTACACTATGGAACATGCTGCTACATCAATATCATATTGTGTTTTGTAATATTCATAATATTCTCTTATGATATAGATAACACAGATCTCAGGAAAAGGTGTCCGTATGTGAGGTTGAACAGTATTGTGCTTTGTCATCTGTTGTGTGTATGATTTTTCTGAAGTTAACTGAAAGTAATCTTTGACACGTAATGTGAATTCTTAGTTGAATTATAACAAAAATTTGACAATTTTTTGGAAGGCTGGTTAGTTTAAATGCATTTCATTGCATAACTGCTGTACATTTTGCTTTCGTATTATACTGTATCAAAACAATAAATCTGTTTTTTTTCTAATTATGTCTACCCTTCCCTTTTTCACCAATAGATTGCATGATTAAATGTACTACAGGGTGAGCCAATGTATTTGGACAAAATATAGGAGTGATTGTTAGAAACTCCAATCTGCTGACCAGGGATACTGGGATACCAGGGCTGGTAATTGATTTTTCACAGAAAATGGATAAGCGGTATTTAGATTACATGGGGCTACAATTTGAGGGAGAAAAGTATACTTCAATGATAATGCTGCTAACCACATTGAAATAATGTAAAAGATTGGGATTGTTTCGACTGAGAGCCAAAGAGACAGAAGAATGACTGTGCAGGTTTGGCTTGCAGATGCTGTTAACTAGTGGATAGGCTACCTGATAATTCACAGTAAGGTACCATTGCTTATATGCTTTAAACTAATTTACTTGTGCTTGCTCCTACACAATTGAAAACATTGAAAAGGAAATTCGTGAACGTTGTACTTAATGCGTTCATGCTGTTTGAGAAAAGTAAATTAAAGGAGAAACAAGTGGGTTTTTTTACCTTGTGGTTTCTTTTTACTTTTTGTCTTTCAATGAATAAGTCCACATTGCAGGTTGTTAAGCAACAGCGACACGCGGTGAATATCATTTCCCAGCTAAATATCGCTATCTGGTGGCTAGACATGGATGGTAGAAGACGCTGGTGTTTTAGCTAACAGAGGAGACAGCTATTCAGCAAACAACTTGTGATAAATTATCACCAGGAAAGGGTCGACCTCGTTTTAATGTAAAAGTTGTATGACATTTCAATCGTTTTGTCTATTATAATTGTTTGAAAAAAGTTAAAGGATCTGACAGGTTACCTCCACGCTCGTTTGTTGTCACATGATCTGAGGCTGTAAGCTACCATTAGCTAGCTTGTTAGCAGCTAGCAGTGTTAGCTAGCCTTCGGGGCTCACCAGGAAGCAACCTGACGTGTTGAGCCACACAGAGGCGAACAGCTGTCAAACATAAATATAATTTAAGTCACTTTATGATTCATTCCTCGTATATCCTGTAACGGTCCGGCTAAATGTAAGGTACGTTGCTAGTAATATTGCTTGCAAATAAACACGTGCTAGCGATTTTAGCATTTTATATTAACCTCAAGCTATGTTCCCTTGTTTTCTTTCTCATGCCAGCCTAGCTTAGCTAACAGCTAGCTGATGGAACCGCAATTAACGACTACCGAGCTAGCATGTAATAGCCATTTGCTTTGTAATGTTTATGTTGAAGATAAGTCTTTCTGTCATAGTGCTCAGTGCATTGAACGTCGTTTGTGTTTCATTACTGTAACTGCCTTCACGGGTCATTTATTAATAAGGAAACTGCTTGTCTCTGTCTCACAGCTGGTTAAACGTTACCTACATGGCAGCTCACGTCAACAAAAAGTAAACGAGCATGTGACCTAGGACCAGAGACAAAAGCACATGATCTTTACAAGTGGATGAGGCAAATCATCAATCAGGGGTGAGACAAACGGGCACAAAACATCCGATGAAAAAAATCTTAAGTTAAACAGAAATTGCTTTTGTGACTTTGTACTAACTAATAAAATATCTGTTGCACATGAAATCTCTCCATTAGGCAAATTATTTCAACGGGGTCCATTGGGAGTGAATAGCCATGACAACAAAGACATCTCTGCTGAAAGTCATCCTGCTGGGTGACGGTGGCGTAGGAAAAAGCTCCATCATGAATCGCTATGTTACTAACAAGTTTGATGCACACCTTTTCCATACTATTGGGGTGGAGTTCCTCAACAAGGAACTGGAGGTAGATGGCCACCAGGTTACCCTACAGATCTGGGATACTGCTGGTCAGGAGCGTTTCCGCAGCCTGAGGACTCCTTTCTATCGTGGCTCCGACTGCTGCTTGCTCACCTTCAGTGTCGACGACAACCAGAGTTTCCTCAACCTAGGCAACTGGAAGAAGGAGTTCATCTACTACGCAGATGTCAAGGAGCCAGAGAAGTTCCCGTTTGTAGTCTTGGGCAACAAACTGGATGTGACAGAGAGGCAGGTGTCTGCTGAGGAGGCTCAGCAATGGTGCCAGGAGAATGGTGACTTCCCCTATTATGAGACCAGTGCAAAGGATGCCACCAATGTAGCGGTGGCCTTTCAGGAGGCAGTGCGTCGAGTGTTGGCATTGGATGAAAGAACGGACCACCTCATCCCCACAGACACTGTCAAGCTTCACAGAAAGCCTCGCTCTGCTGGTGCTTGCTGCTCATAACATTCAGAAGTTATCACTAATATTATTTTGCTGTCTCTGCCTGATATGTAATGAGGCTGTAGGTGTACAATGCTATTGTAACATCTTAGTTAAACAAACAATGCTACTGGCTTTATGGGTTATTGTACTGTTAAGGCTAACAGTTGGAGTTCCTTTTGAAGGGGTGGGAAACACTAAATTTAGTTCAGCCAAAAAGTATGGCTGAGTTCTGCCACACTTAATGTCCAGCTTTAGGGGAACTCATGAGAAGCATTTAGTTCCCCATAGTTATCTTCTTTTGAAAACAAAAAATAAATCATGAGGGAAAAAAATCTTTTTGAAAACCTTCCTTTTTCTCAATGTATACTACCTTTGTATTGCAATTTTCATAGGGCTTCTGAACTTAACTCCCAATTATAATAATGCAGATAAGAGTGATTATTTGTATTCAGAAAGTGCATCATTTAATATTTATACACACCATTAACATAATTTCTGAAAATAATGAAGTAGCTAAGACCAACTTTGTGTAACTTACAAATTGAGGCTTGTTGTGATTTTTGCACCTTTGGATCTTGTTTGTGCACATTCTTCATAGTGAATAGTTTATGGCTTTATGCTGGAAGCACTGAAGGACATGATCCCTAAGAGAAGATAAATAGTAGGGCATAGCTAACATGCATGGCATACAGAGTGCTTACATTTCTGGAAACTTTTTTATTTTGTAAATATTTTTAACTCAATGTTCACACGATCAACAAATAGAAGTCATTATTGGAAAAATGCGGTCCTAATTGTTGGGTTGGTTTCTAGATTGATGATTTTGATCTTTACAGCACTATATTAACTTTTTTTTTTAAATGTTTGAAGTTTCTACCCATGGTTTAATATTTAACATGGTGAACCATTTATTTACCTTGACTGCCTCTTGTTTTGATTTCATATCTATTCAAAACTGTACGACTGGTATGCCAAATGATGAATAAACCCTGAGAATTGTCTCCTTAAGCCTGTTGTAGCATGAGAACTCCAGTGAGTATGTTTTATTAACCCACAGTTTGAACTGAACTTAGTGTTACCTTTCTGCGTTGCTTTCTGTGCACTGCAGTAATAGAATCCATAAGAACGTAGATAAAACAATTCACCTAACTTAGTTGAGGAAAAGGTTATTTCTTTTAAATAGTTTTTCTTATCAAGTATTTATGTCTTAACTTAAGCCTTAAAGTCTAATGTTCAAATCAACCTGTAGGAACTTCATGCAATAAATCAGAAAACAAATATTACTTAAGATCTAAAGGAAAGATTAATTTTAATATTAAATTCACATGTGGTAAATATTTACAACATTTGTCAAACAGTAAAGACAGACATAACAAGCAAGTATAAAATGATATACTCAGCAGACAGACACGATGCATCAACATTTTTGTGCATGTTGAGTGATTAATTCAGGAGATGTTTCTTTCCAAGAAACTGTACTTTCCTCTCAAAAGCTGTTGAGCGGATTGGTGCGTTGATTTCATAGAATGGATTCATTGCAAACTGAAAGAGAATACATGATTCAATCAATGACTAAAAAAATTACTCCGTATGTTACCACATACAAAGTTATCAAATCTTGGAAGAAAACTTGCCTTTATGTATAAATCATAAACATCATTGAAGAAGTTTTTGATGCCATCTTCTTGTCGCACATCATGCAGCATGAGGAATCTTGTATGTATAGCAAATAATTAAAGAAAATAGTCACGTCAAACCAGAAAAATTATTGGACACAATGCGACCTGCTCAAAGAATTATCACATTTAAAATGGAAGAAGCGCCACAGACCAAAATATAGATTTTTACTATCAATTAATCAGTGGTTTCTCTTTTAAAATCATTTTGGAAGAATGGAAAAGCAGAAAAATTCACACTCAGCTAATGAAGCAGCGGGAACAACTTGGGGTTAAGTGTCTTGCCCAAGGACAGATTGGACATGTGGCTGCAGGAGCTGGGGATCAAACCCCCGACCTTCTGGTTGAGAGATTTTTTTGCAATTACCACAATGATGTAAGTAAAAGTAGTCAGCAGTTAGGCAGACATGCATTATCTGAGTAGCTGAAAAGGGAATGATGACATGGAGTAGGAAAAGGATATGACCTGCAGTGACAAAGGCAGACACAAACCACTCGTTGAACTTGTCCACAGTCTTCAGATACATATTGTTGGACAGCCACATGTTTTCATCCACCAAATCCAGTGCTGCATGTGCAATAAACTGGTTCAGGTGGCGGTGGTCATCCTGTGGTAAAGGAAGCAAATGTTAGGGAGGGGGGAGGAGGGGGCATATTTCCTATAAAACACTGTAAATGTCATGTTCATTTGCTTCACTCAGCGATACCCTGGCAGTATATATTAGTCTATGATTATTACTATTATGTATTTATTTGCCTCTGGTATTTGGCAGGAAAATAAGGATTGAAAAATATACTTAAGCCATGTTACCTTTGATTCAGGCTTCCCAGCTGGCAGAAACTCCATCTCAAACACAGGATTGTCATGATGACCAACCATGACGAAATAAAAACTTCCCGACATCGTGTCCCGTTCTTCTTAGCAGTAACACTCTCCTGAAAATAATCAATACCAAGGAAAACCATAGCAAAATCAGACTTCCCCAAGTAACAGTGATTTTTTCACCAAATGATTGTGAGACTTTAAGCTAGCAGGCTAACGTTAGCCGTAGGGATGCTCAGAGTACCGTTTGAGTCTCTGAGTGATTCATGTGACACAAAAGAAAACATAATGCAGCTACAAGGTTTACATGAAAACACTATAAGGATGAGAAGGCAGGCTTAATGATTTGATACAACAGACTTCTCTTACCTTTCAATTTAACTTCCTGGAAAGGAACAAGAGCGGTCGCAAAAAGATGACGACATGGTCAAGTGAAAAACAATACAAAAAACAAAAATTCCATACAACTTTCTTCTACAGATAATTCAACGTAAAATTGTTACATAGACTTAACTTCACTCATTTCATACATTACGCATGTGGACGTTTATGTAATAAAAATAAACAATTTACTTATTTTTTGTATACGTCATCACTGTGGGCCTCTCCGCAATCAACATTTCCGTTGACGGATTTCAATGTTACAGGCACACCTCCTCGAAAGGGACGCCGAGATGCTCTCTGGTCGTTAGGCTGGTAACTAGATAATTATTTTACTAATTTTTAAGATATCAGGTATCAAGACGAACCGTTTTATACCAAGTAGGAATACTTTGAAATCCAGTGAAAGACAAAGTTTTTCATATCTAGCTCGTTCTGTTGTCTAGCTGCTTTTGTTTCTCTTCTGTCAGTTTCAACAAAATACTCACTAAACATGTCCTCGACGAAGGAAGATGCGTTATCTCCAGACGAGCTGAGAAGAAGACTTTATCAAACTTTTAGAAATAAGGGAGTGCTGGATTCCCTCAAAGTAAGACACACTTTTATACGATTAGTTCTATTGTTATTCTATTGTTGCTATTCTTGTAGACTTTACCACACTACCCTGCGAGTTAGAAACAGTTTGATCTTCATCCTTTCTGTTCTCTTTCACTCTTCGGGTCTGATTCAGACACAGCTACGGAATCAGCTCATCCGGGAGTTAAAACACCCATCTTTGACTGGAGCTGAACCAGTTCCGAGACCAGTACCTGTTAAATCTGAACCCCTTTTGGTTTCAGCCTGTAACAACATAGTGGCAGATCATCTACGCACCTCTGGATATGAGTACACGCTTTCTGTATTCTACCCTGAAAGTGGCTTAAGCAAAGAAAAGGTGAGTATGGCAACATGAGTTTTTCTTTAATACATTGAAGTTTAAAATGTAAAGAACATCATTGCAAAAATGTTTGTATGTTATCTGTTTTGACAGGTTTCCACAAAAGGGGAACTTCTTCAGCTTCTGAGAATAAGTCCTGAATCTGCCCTTTACAGGTCCCTGGTAAGTAATGATATATTTTAGTTTGAACAAAGTTTTTGAAATATATACATATAATAACTATAATAATAATATTAATAATGTAATTGTTTTTAATATTTTACAGTCTTTAAATAAAGATGACAATGAAAAAGGTATGTGAAAACAGGGTGGTTCTTTGATTTAAAATGCCTTTGCCTTTTATGCCTGTTCTTTACATACCTTTCTCTTTTCTTGCAGGGTTCTTGATCAGCCTTCTCACACAGCTTACTCCGCCTTATACTCACGGCCTTTGCCATGACGCTGACACTCAGACAACCAGCGTAGGAACTTACGGAGAGTCTCTCGGTATAATGACATGTCTTAAATTGTTTTCCCTGCACAGTCCTTTAAAGACAAAAGTTGTAATATGTTCTTTCTTCCACACTACAGTTGACAAGATGAAAATGATTGATAAGGAGTATGAAAGCATCAGTTACAGCGGGGAGAAATGGTTTTCTATCGAATCAAAACTGGCTGCATATAGGAAAGAAACTGACGCCCAGATGCAAGCAGAAATGAACATGAAGGTGCATATTTTTATTTCTACACACCTAATGAATTTAAAGAAATGTCTGGGAAGGTGTGAAGCTTAGCCGCATACTCATATCTGTGGTTTTCATGTTATGATGCATGAGTTTTCCTGCTGCTTCACAATGTCTCTTTTGTTTTATCAAAGATGCAACATTTTAAAGATGTTGAAATCGCCACGGTGAGGATGGAAGAAAAAGCCACATTTCATAAAGAATTTGATAAACTGAAGCAAGACCTGGAGAGGATGTATGAAATGAAGGCAAAAGCATTGATGGAGCGGGAGAAAAACGCAATTGATCGGTTACAAAAACAACAAGAGGTAGAGAAGTGCTTTGATGTTTTGCTTTGTTTGGTTCTCTCATCATCTCCGGTTGTCTAATGTAAAGAGACTTGAATCAGTGTTGTCTTTTTCAATTTCTCTTTTGTTTAGATTGAAGAGAAAAATGTTTATATACAGAGACAATCGGTCCTGAAAGAAATTGAAACACAGCGGAACAGAGAGAATGAGCTGAGGATGAGAACGGAGGCTTTTGAAAAGTAAGAACATTGATGCTAGCAGAAATCTGATGTGCTCTCTTATTTGTGACCACTTGAATCTGGAAATTTTACTGTTTGTTTGATGGTAGGACTTGTCAAATTCAAGAGGACAAGATCAAGACCACTGAGGAGCTGCTGAAGAGGAGAGAATTGGCAGTGAAGAGTATGGAGGACACGTACGACCAGAGGCTGAAAAATGACCTTTGCAGGTACTTCATAGATCTCATTTGTTCACATGTGCAGTCTTATTTAATAAAAGTTCACTTTACCTCTCAAGTTAAAGACATAATATTTAAGGATGTTGTCATTGATTGACCTGAGAATGTCACTGTTTAGTATGTAAAGAAAGACCCAGCTCTTTTATGAACACTTAACAATATTGATGATGATGATGATTAGGATGATATTTAGGATGGTTTTGATGCTGATTAGAACTCTAATGAACAGCTGTCCATGTTGTTGTTGATGACGATATATTAACCTAAATGATTAAATGAAATGCACTTCCTGTCAGTACCTGTGTGTCTGATCAGACTTAAAGCTGTCCGTTTGCACTTACTGACGTCTCCTCCTCTCTAGATCCTTGCTTGTGTTGTACTTACTCTGATGTTCGTCGCTTTGGATAAAAGCATCTGCTAAATGAATTGTGGATTTGTAGAATGTGCAAAGTAGAAATAGTGTAAAAATGGAAAGTCTAAATGTATTGTCATCATTGAATGCTGTTATTCTGCTGAATATTTTGCCTCCATGTGTTTGAAAGTTATCAGATGGTCTAAGAGTGAGTTATTCTCTCAGTCAATTTGAAAATGAAAAGAAACCCCAAAGTCCAGGAAAGAGACGCTCCCTGTTAATATTCTTATAATTGATTATTACATGAAAACTTTGTCTAATGCAACTATAAGCTTTAAAACACGTTTTTAGATCACTTGGTTTATTTAAGGGGCAGACTGATTTTAAAAACATTTTGCTGTGATTTTGTTTCAGTGTGTTTTTTATTGTTATTCCTTGTTTTATTATTTAGATACCAGCTGGAGCTGAAGGAGGACTTTACCAAAAGAACAGAAAAACTATCTGAGAATGAGAACAGAAACAAAGGTGAGTGTTTCAATGCAAAGTCACTGACTGGTTTACCGTGGCCTGTGTTTTGATTGTTTCTACTTTTTTTGTATCTTAGCTGAAACTGCTCGTATCCAAAAGGAGTCCGCTGTCATTAATTCCAAACTAGAGGAGCACAGCAGAGCATGTTCAGAGCTGAGACGGCTGCAGGTAAACAAATGCCCCCCATCTTCTAGCAATACACACTGCTCCCTCTTCAGTGGGAGATAGGCTTATTATTTCAGGCAGAACTTTTAACAATGTAGCCTCATGTGAATCTTCAGGCCAAGCTAGACACAGCACAGCAGCAAATTACCCTCCTGACTCGACAGACGGAGTTGTTGAGGGAGAGACTTGAGAACACGAGTGACTATCCCAGCTTAAAAAGAGAGAAGGCGGAGCTGCAGGGGCAGCTGCGGCTGCTAAAGAAACAGCTGGAGGATGCACAAGAGGAGAACAGACTTCTCCATGCAGGTAATCTCCCAGGAGTTTAAGCATGGTGCCACTTCCTTATGTACAACTGATTTCTGTGTGGTTTAATGTCTTGAGAGTTTCTGCTTATACATGTTAACCTAGGAAGTCAGTGTCCCTAAGAATATTTTATATAAGTGACATAAATTCAGTTGCTCTGTGGCATTCAGAGTCTGGGCTCATTGTGAGCTGTGGGAGATTCAGTCTACTGTGAAGCATTCATGCTCATCAGTCCCACTGCTGCTGGCTCCATGCAGTCTTTTTGAATGTGTCTTGCCTGCCAATGTGGGGCCTCTGTGCTGTGTCTGTAGCCCTGCAGACAACTTTCCTTTAAAAGAACCAGTGGAAGAAAATAGGTTGATAGTGAAGGAGAGCAGCAGACACAGAGGGCGCCCTTTACCCATGGCACAGAACCAAAGGTTAACCTCTCCCTCAGGGATACAGGATTCTTCTTGTTTGAGGATGAGGAGGGGAGCAGTGGGCCTCTCTCTCCTCAATGAAATCAAAAGGCAGAGACATGGTGTTAAGCCCCAAGCACTTTACACTTAACACTGGTCAGATCCATACAGCCAAGAATCATGAGCTGGAACTGTGATGATCAAACCCAAAGATGGAACAATAGGCTGGCAAAACCGTGCACAATTACTTTCTGCTTTGACTCTGATAACCTGTGTCTTAGATTTGGGCAAGCCATCCAAAGAGCAGATGTCCCTGCAGATGGAGCTACGGAGGCTGCAGAGCGCTCGCAGGCTGGATGAGGAAGAGTTTGACAACCAGAAACAGGTGCTGCAGGCACAGCTCCAGAGTGAGGTCAGTCATCTCTTCGCCTCCCACAGAGTGTGGGAAACTAAGTGGTGATGCTTCTTTCTCACAGTTTTTTTGTCTCACCTAAGGGAATTTCTTTGGCTTTTTTTTCTTAGATCCAAGTTTCTGGGTGACCTATACTTTTCATTTATGTTGCAAAAAAATCCAACTTTTCTGTAAACACACAATATGTTATTATGGGTTGTCCTGTTTCTGCAGGTGGAGCGCAGCGCTCAGCTCAAGGCTCAGTTGATACAGTGTGAGGAGAAGTCACAGTGGATGAGTAGCCACATCGAGGATATTAAGATGCAGCTTCGTCAAACTCAAAGAGGTATCCCATGACTGAGCATGCATGTCTGGATTAGTCACTTTAGCATCATGTAAGCTTCTGTATGCAGTTATGTATACAAGCTATAAACAACTTGTGGAGTAAGCTTGAAGTCCACTTTCAATTCACTGGCTTTCTTTCCTGTACCATGCTATTCTACCTACCATTACATGTGGTAAAAGGGAAAATATTAACTTAAAATTCTGGCATAAATTCAATTACTAAACCTTTTTTGTATATTTATTTGATTATTTATTTGCAGAAACAAGAAAGAAAGTATTTACAGTGGTAACAAGTAGGAGTGTACATGCATGAGTTCTATGAAGATTAGTGGTAGCAAACTTTATTTTCCTGCTCTCCACTCTTTAATGGTGGCTGTTCTTCAGTATTAGTGTTCAGCTCTACTCTTGTTTGCCTTTCCTTTCCTTTCCATCAACAATGGCAGCTCTTGAAAATGAAGTGCTGCGCAACCCAAAGCCCTCGCTCGTTGATCGCTCAGTACTGGATCTCAGTGCTGACAAGCTGGTCCCCCCTGACGTCTATGTGGACAGAGCTCTGCTGAGGTCCAAGGTGGCTTATGATGGTGTTTGTGAAGCAGGCGGGCCCTCCAGAGGACACGAGTGGCCTCGGAGCAACTCTCCAGACTCCGACATGGAGCTGGTGGCTGATGCCAAGGCTCGGATCCAGGAGCTGCAGAAGGAGGCGGACATCTTGGAGGAGGCTTACAGGAGCTACCAGCAGAGGGCGGTGTGCTCCACCCTCTCACACATGCTTCCCCCCAGAGCTCTTTCCCCACAACAAGCACATCCTTCACGTCACCCTGACTGTCTCCATAGGAAACTACTTTCTCACCACTCACACACCCACGCACCACACAAGTCAAAGGTCGCACACAGACCACTGTCACCACAAACTACCAGAACCCCCTCCTCACTACCCTATACCACTAAAAACAGTGTTCCTCCTGCACAATTACGAGTGACCTTCTCAGAGGACCAAAACCAACCCCAATCCCCAATTCTCCCCGACCACAGTCTCCACTTACTGACTGAACCTCTAACAGAAGAACCCCCTCAGAATGGAAGCAGCTCTCCTTCCAGACATCTATCCTCCACATCACGCTCATCCTCCAGGAGAACGCTTCAAAGAGAGATCATACAAGGTACCTTTCAAAAATGATTCATCCTGTGAAAGCACTTCAAAAAAAGGGTTTAATGCAACAACCTCTTACCTGTGGAGAAATAAATAATGAATTTGCCTTCACATGCAAACTGCACATGACTGCATAAGACTGTATTTATTTGATTAATGTTGAAACATTTGAAACATTCAGCCAACACTTTTTCACATCTGTCTCTTGTTTTGTAATCTTCCTGCTCTGAGCGTTTTGGCTAATGTAAAGTCTTTAACCCTCATAGAAGCAGTTATGTCTCCGATGGCGTTCCCTGAGTTGTCATCTGGAAGACAGCCCCTTCAGGCCCCCCGAGATGAGGTGGCCACCTCAGGTGACTTTTTCTCCGAGCACAGTCCACCCTGCAGTCCACAGCTCAAGAGCACAGCACGAGACCAGACCAGGTACCATCTGGCATCACTTCGGCAAGGACATGACATCATTTAAATGCACGTTTCAAAGTAGTGGATACTAATGCCCAGCACATTGGATTCTGTTTCTGTGTAGTCCACCTGAGTTACAGCCTGTGATCTCCAGCTTGGAGTCTTCCCCACAGCCAGAGAAAATCAGCCTTGACGATCTTGGACAGAGTCTATCAGGTACTCTTAGCAAATATGTTAGCAATAGTTTTTTTTTTTTACATTTTAAATGCTCTAGAATACCTCACCTCTGTTCATTTCAGTCATTATTAGCTCAGCGTTGCAGTCCTTTGAATACTAAGTAATGAAGGCCTCTTTAGGGCACAGGAACTTTAGGGCACATAAAGTTCACTTCACAGTTCTGTTTCATGTTGTTTTTACAGTCAGTAAGACATGAATTATACACAACAAGCCCTCTAAGCATCCTTTTCAAAAGGACAATTTAAAGGTTTTCCTGTTAAGCCTGAAGCACTGTATCCTCAGACATAGGTGCACTTTGTTGATACTGCTCTGATGACTTCTCTGCATTTTGTCAGTGTTTCATAAAATACATTTTCACATGTAATTTATTTATCCATCAATACAAAATGAGTTCAGCTCACTTATTGCTTTTTTCCACTTTCCGTAATCTATTTCTTTAATCGGGATCCCTGCACAATACAAAATGAGTATATCCGGTTTGGAGGTTTTGGATTTGAGAATGGCTGTTTTTTAATGAGTGTGTGACCGGCCTCCAAAGTGTCCTTTCAGTGGCCCTGCACAATGGTGAAGATGAAGGGTAGCTGATTATGTATTCTGTGCCGGTCCTCTGGCCCTTTCGCATTATGGCGAGGAATAAAAGATCTCTTTGTGCATGTCTCCCTCCAGAGCCCAGCCACATTCCAGAGCTTCTCCCGGACACTGCTGTCCCTCTCTCTGAGGAGGCCCCTGATGGCCCCGCTGTCTCCCACCCACAGGACCTCCCAGAAGACCCGAAAGACTCGCAGGGCCTAGCGGGTCAGTTGTTAGTCCCCCCCACTTTTATCATCTCTGACCCCAAATGACTAGAATGACCCGACTTCTACTGTACAGTCTGACTGTATGAATCTCTGATTTACTGGCATGGTTCACTCCTGAACAAAAATGAGAGACAACTAGTTTGACTCATGTCAATCTGTGTGTTTTATCAAAGTCGCAGAAACTTCAGTGGAATCTGCACAGGAAAAGGAGGAAGAGGATGAGGAAGAGGAGCAGAGGTGGGAAAGAGAACGAAAGGACAGACAAGAACAAAGGCAAAGGGAGCAAGAAGAAGCACGAGAGAGGGAGTTACAAGAGCTTAAAAGACTCGAGGAACAGACGGTAATGATGAACCTAAAATCAGAAAGAGGAGTTCTAGCTTCCCTTTATAATCTTTACACCTATCTGTCTATGATCAAATGAATATTAACCTTTTTTTCTGACCAGCTTTTGCAGGAGGTGGAGACAACAAGGGAGGAAAAAGAGGACAAAAGTGAGATGAAAATAGGAGATGGAGAGCAGAATCAAGAGGCAGATAATGAAGAGGAAGAGAAGTCTAAAGGTGAAAATCCGCTGGAGAAATACATGAAGATGGTCCTGGAAGCAAAAGAGAAGGAGCATGCACCGGTGAGATTATACCACATAAAGTCTGAGATCCATGTCAGATCAACTTTCCCTGTGGGTTCATCCAGCTTTTATTTTTATAGAGCCCTGGAAGAGATGAAACAGGACATTCGAGCCCAGAGGTCAAGAGTTTGTTGGAGGAGAAAGACAACAGGTAACTAAAAAGAAAAGTTGACTAGGTCGCTTACAAAATAGGTGCATAGTTGAATGGCTCCACTTATTAATACAAATTCTGCTATTAGCGTCAGAAAGTTTAATAAACATTTAAGCCTTAATAATCTTCTTCCCATAACATTTCATTTGTTTTTTGCCATCTCATCCCCTGGCCTTTGTTTTACATTATGTGTTCTGGAATTATGTTGTCTTAAGGAGGAGATCATTGAGACATACTTTTCTATTTTTAGTGCCGTTTTTTTTCTTCTTTTCTGTCCCTCGAGGCCTTACCTAACAAACTTAATTTTGTTTTCCCAGCATTGCAGCTTATTCCCACAAAGATGAAGAAGATGATTTCTGGTGAACCGGCGGTCCCGGAGTGCTCTCAAAAAACGATGAATATTTCAGGCCTCTGTAGTTTTTGTACTCTTATCACAAGTGTGAAGCATTTATTGTAAATGTGTTATGAACTCTTTTTACATCAACTGTATATGTATGAATAAATCGATTTTTTTTTTCTAGTGGATTGACTTTACATCTTCAAACAATATCATGCATAAGAAAAAACTCTTCCACCACAAGAGAGAGAAGTTTGTTTACATTTTTTATTTTCATAAAAACCGTCAACAGGCCAGTTGAATAATGTCATAAAGGGGGTTTCCAGTCAGACAGGATGCTAGATTGTTGTCCTCCTGGTGATTATTAGGTAGCCTTTATTCCTTCCTTTTTGGTGCATCAATAAGAAACCACAGCATACAGAGACCAGATGTTGACACTCTTATTATTAACATCTGTAAACCCTGGCAGTTTCTTCACAATGGCATTCATACTTTGGCTAAATTGACCATTTAGATTGCTGCACTATTTTTTTAAACTTTTTTTTTTTTTTTAATGACTTGTGTTGCAGCTAGTTATTATCTGTTACAAGTTCAATAACTAATGAGGAAGCCCTTGACATTCATAGAAAAAAAGACAGGTTTACTATCAGGCAACAAAATAATCATAGACTCTTGTTCTGACTTGAATTAAGGAACCTAAAAAAAAACGGCTAGAACTAATGGGCTACATAGGCTTGATTAATTTGTATTCAGTTAGAGAAAAAAAAAGGAAACAGGCAAACACTGCCTACTACTGATGTCAGTATACACTTCTGTACATTACGTGTCACTGCACTGAAACAGTTCACGCAACAAAGAAACATCAAGTTATCCCTGTAACTCAACTAATAGTCATAAAAAGATTACATGAGTAATTATTTCAGCATTATAACAATTGCACATAAAAACAGGTGCAATTATAGAAAATTAAGAAAAAGAACTTAAGTTGTTTCAGTAACAAAACACTAAAAATATCTGGACTTGTTGCAAGTGAACATTTTTCACACTTGTAGCTCTTGAGCCATCGGGTTCTCCACAGTACCATTCCACATTGAATGTAGTTACACTTGTTTTATGGGACGATTTAAAAAATCAACAACAATATAAGATGAGATATTACATTAGATATTGGCTGAAGAAGCAGTTTTGTTGGATCAGAGAACTTTCTCATTGGCATGAATGAGTATCAAAGGACCAAACGTTGAAGGTATTTAATACCTTCTTGTCCTTATTGTTGGCAGCAGTCCATTTTCACCGAGCAAGTTCATCTTATGGCATTATGTGTACAAATTCAACCCTGTCTTTCTGTGATTTAAAAGATGTCGCTACCTGTGGGCTTGGCAGTGACACTAATAAATCCATGTTTCAACAATAATACAGAAATTTCAAAACACACTTTGGGAGAAAGTGTGGGAGAAGCATTTGATTTGTTTCTGTTAAAAATGATCCGTAGGCTCTAGTGCATATCTGAGGTAGTGTCGATGTAGGCCATGAATGATCCGAGTGATTTTTAAAAAGAGAGGAGTACAATGAAATTAGAATGTTGAGAATGTGAGTTTTCACCAAGTTTAAATGACATGTATGAGCTGGGTTTGCATCTTAAAAGTCATCACTTTCTGTAAGGTTAAACAAACTGTCAGCGGATCTAAAGGTGACAGACTCAGACTGGACAGAAGGCCTTTCATGTAGTGTAATCTTCATCTGCATTTGTAATTGGAGAAAATAAATGGAACACATAGGATGTTGAAAACTGGAGGACACAGCTTCAAGAAAGACAGAGCAAGAATGGAAAACCAACGTTTCATTGTTATGCATTGTTTAACAATAGTGCAATGTCTTAAGCTTCACTGGCGTTAAAAGAGGCTGAAGAAAACCAAACACTTCATGAATATCACATTCCAAAACTCCTTTTTTTCCCTTCATAAAAAAAGAAAACAGCAAAAATTAAACTTTTGAGAAGCGAGTTAGTGCAGAAAGCAACACTGATGCGTTAGTTTGTTAGAGCCTGGTTAGTACTGCACAGTATCAAGGCAGTTGGCAGGTCATTTTAGCTGAGCCGAGCGTTGTCTTGGTCCAAATGGGCCGGCAGTGTTTGGCCACAGTGTGTATGTGCGTGTGTGTGTGTGTGTGTGTTGTTTTTTAACATGAGTGTGTACAAGTTTATCTGTGGACTGTGTGTGTAAGTGTGTTTTATCCTTATGTGTAGGAATTGAGGCATTCCTTTGAGCGTGATGTGATGTCCTGCAGCTCCCGCTCTTCCTTCATTTTGATGTCTTGGTAGGCATGCATGTGACTGGCATCCTTAAGGTAGGCCCAGTTTGCAGAGAGAATCATGAGGAAGTGGATCTGGAAGAGAAGGGTGAGGTGGATGGCCGGTGAGCATGTCAGAGATGCAAAGCAAGCTACAGGAGTCAGAGCTACAATACGTAGTAAACATAAAGTTAAGCTTTTTTTAAAAAACACACAAAAAGACATCACTGAAAAAGACTTACAATTATTGTAACATCTCTGTTACAATCAGAACTAATTCTTGATTTTAACACTACTATTTCTTTCGGTGCATTAAACTACAGAAATGAGAGTGAGAATGAAAAGAGGAACAGCCAGAGGTCATGCGTGCAAGTTTTATGCAGCAGTAAAAGCTTGTGGTTAGTGCATAGCAAGCAACTTTGTGAAACCTGACCCTTTCCCATTCTGCATTATAATGGATTTATAAGAAATAGACCAAGTAGGGTACTTTTGTAAACAAAGATTGTTTATTTAATAACGAAAGTAAAAGCTACAGTCTTGAAAAAAACTTAGAGGAAAAATTAAATATAATGTAATATGGAGTATAAGTAACTCTAAACAGATCAGAGAATCTGCAAAGTGGAAGCATGCAGGCTCAGTGTTAAGGTAACAACAAATGGCTCTTTAACGGCATTTTGAGAAAGAATCAAAGGAAACAGTATGGAACAAAACAACTTCATGGCCGAGGCTATAGCAGCGTCAACCCTCATAGAAAAAACATTTAATCTACACTAAAAAGAGGAGAGTTTCTTATTTCATTTTTATAATATACATGAAATCAAAGTGAGCCTCAGGGCCTCATGCAGAAGGAAACCCCTCATACTGGCCTAACCTTTTTAGAATGTGCTGTCCTATGTATGTGCAGTTACTCTGAAAACTACAATTAACACCACTGCTCATCATAATACTCACCAGCATAATACAGTGTTGATGAAAGGCTTTTAGTTTGTTTTAGTTAACTTATGACAAAATATATATAATACTGAATATTTTCATTGTAACACTTTGTGGTTTTTGTGGGTTGGTACCAAAATCTTAAGGCTAAAGAAAGAAGGCACTTCTGTACAACTGTAGCTAGCCTTTTTTTTATGAATGTTTGACTAGAATTCATCCAGACCAAAAATGCTGATGTGGCGATCAAAATGTAAAGCCTGAGAACACCTTTTCTATTTGCCACGAGATGCCCACTAGTTTGAGAGCTTAATACTGTACATCTGGAGGCTTGGTGCTGTGTTTTAGCTTGCTTTAATATTCTCATTTGAATTGAAAGTTGCAACCTGAATTTAAAGTTGCAACCTGCATAAGCATCTTACATTTATGATTCAGTGTACAGAATCACATTTCAGCTCCGACTGCAGACTGATGCTCGCCCTCTTATACAGTGTGGCAGACTGCATGCTTAATACTGTTTGTTTTAAATCTGAAATACTAACGCAATGTATGCGTCTGTGCAGGCCAAAATGGGCCTCACACATTAAGAATATAAATAACACTTTTGTGGATTTCTAGCAGAGCAGTGCACATTTCCATAAAATCTGATGGTGACACATTTCTAAAAGTGAGTGCGAAGGAAAGCAGAACAAACCAAACACCACCCCAATCTGAAGACAACCTTCATCAGCAATATCCCTGGATACCAAATGCTAAAGGAAGCATACACAGCTATTTACACTAATCAAGAGATGTTGATTTTTTTTCTTCTAGTCTCATCTTTTTAGTTCATTTGTTGTTGTGGTAAACTGTCTTTACTCAGTGCAGCCTCAAATCTAGTGCCGCGCCTTTGAAAACAGTTTAAAATTTAGTGCAGCAGTCTTCTCGACTCTTAAACTTCAAAACAGCAAAGTTATAAGTGGTAGCCATCATGTAGATCAGCTGGTGGAAAAGAACAGAAAAGGTTGTAAGAGAACATGCTGGTGACCTCCTCGTCACAGGTCATGTGACTCGTTAGTAAATGTACCAATCATTTTACAAGTTAAAACATATTTTGTGAAAAACAATAATCAAGCCCAAACTACTCTCTCTTCCGTTCATTCTAGAATAAAACGCTTGCTGTGTGCGTCTTAGCAGATGGTAAAAGAGCGAATGGAATTGGTGCTGAAGAAGTGTAATCTTCCTCAGTGTGGTAAACCAAATGGACATGACAAGAGGAGCACTTTGACTCGTGATCTGCTGATACAAACCGTGCAGAGATGGACTAAAAGGAGAGGATGGAGAGAGTGGAGGGAGGCTTACCAGAGCGATCACAGTGGCTCCAGCCCCAGCGCACGCCACGATGTACAGGTGATAAGACAGGTAGAACTGGAAAAATGACAAGCAACAGTGAGCTTTTCTTTCAGTTGATAGAAGTGATTTTCATGCCCTGTTTCTCTGCCCATTCAATGTGTGTGTGTGTGTGTGTGTGTGTGTGTACCACTTGTCAATGTCAGTGGATAGAAAAGAGTCTCTTACGTCACTGGTGTTGCAGATGTCGCCTAGCGTAGATCCACACGCCTTGCCCGGTGTGGCATTCCAAGGGATGATTCCTGCAGTGTAAAAATTCAAAGGGTTTCATATTCATCCAGATGTTACCATTAAATGACTCGATCAGGAACAAAGACTTTAACCCACTGAGTTGATGACTACAAAGCAAAGCACCAAATGGTTTTTGTTTTGTTTTACACATTTTCTTATAAACTTTATATATACTTTATATTTAAAGGGGCATCACGCCAATTATTACACATGAGGATTGGCTAACTTATAATCAGTCTGTCGTCAACATATCTGTGACTGAAGACATGCATTATGAACTGAGCTTGAGAAAAATCCTACAATGGAGTTGGATTACGGAGAGGTTTTTGAAGTCTGACCCAAGATGTCTCTGACTCTGCAGCATAGATTTGTAACCTTCTCTCTTCTAACTTTTCATAAAAATCCGCCAACCTTAAGTTTTTTGATTTTTTGGAAGATGCAAGAAAGTTTTTTTTGGGGGGTCTCATAGCTAATTATTTTCATTATGACTAAACATAGCAGTGGAACTGGAGGGACGAGCTAAAAAAGAAAGCTGATTCAGTTTTCAGTAACAACCAGATCCAAAAGTTACAAAATATTTAATACAGGATTAAGAAGGCTGGAAAATTATGTAGTTTTACAGACTTTCCAATTTCACTATGATTTTTTTGAATATTACATTTTTTAACAACAATTACAGTACGCTGAATGGACTGGGTGAGGTGTTTCTTAAATTGAAATGAGGCTTGCAAGGGTTAAATGCATTGAGACTTTAATTTCAAACAGTATATTGGTTCTAAGCCAGCTCACGCATGCATCTTGAAAAACTATTTGCTGAGTGGAGGCCAATGATGCTGACCGAGACAAAATCTACTCTCTTACCATACTGACGAACATCCACACAGATGGAGTCAATGTTGGTGAGGTTGGCCATGGGGGACTTCATGGTGGCACAGGTGGACCACATGTTGTAGAAAAGGAAGACCGGCACGGCGGAGAAGCCGAACACACCGAGCCAGGCCACACCCAGGATGTATGTGAGGAAAACAAACTGAGGACACACAGATGGCACAATGCAAGCATCATCAGAAACCAAAGCAAGTTGAAAAACATATAGTACCCTCCTCCTCATACACTTTCTTGTTACTGTAACAAACATTTTCATCTTTGCTTTTGTTCTATATTATAATCACATGGTTTTAAAGCTGTCTGTGATTAAGAATAACGCTCACAAGCAGCTCTGTGGTTGTGTTAACATACCATTCCACTGATGCAGCGTCCACAGATGGTGGTCTTGAACTCACTGTGCAGTTCTTTGACGGCACTGGTGGTGTAGAAGCCCTCAGCAAGCAGAATTATCCCGTACAAGAAGAAGAAGGAGGCGATGCCATAGATGACATACTGCATCAGCTGTATACTGTTAATGAGAAATGTCACACATAAGCTTAGCTGTGCAAGTAAAGCCACAAAAAACAGAAAGACTATCAATCAATGCATAACATGTTTCTCCCTCCAGACATAACACCTGCTGAGACCTACTAAAAATGTCAGGTAAAGAAATAGCATGACGTACCGCTGTCCAGTGTGGAAAATAGCTGCTTACAATCATTGTTTTATTCATGCAGTCTTAAAACATGAGTAACCTGGGTTTGCTGTTTAATCATGAACAGATGATTGAAATAGTGTTCCAGCTTTCCTAAGACCTGAGGAGAGACGCTAATCCCAAATGTGGAGATAACAGGTGATGCATGTCTCTGGAAACCATCCGCGAAGAGACAGGCTGCCCCTGTAGACATCTTCAATTAAACAGAGCACTCCAAATCTGCCCCAACATAAAACATATGTGCGGCCCTGTCTCTGTCATTCCTCTTTTATTGTCTGCACTAATGGATGCACTGTAAAAACATCAAAGGTCCATATTAGGACTATTCTCCAGAACAACCTGAACGTGGGAGTTGTTATCACCTAAAAATACCCTACATGAAGTAAACTTCATTAAAAGTGGTATCTATCCTACGTTTAGGCCTTTTTTATAGTGACGGGTATGTGATAAAAACATCTCAGGGTGAGCACATTATGTGATGGATCCCACTGTCATATCAAACACACACACAGTTCACCAGGATGTAATCAACAGTATCTTTTTTTTTTTTTTCATCGAGGTCACTTACATGTCAGTCAGCATGGCGTGATCACTGGTCACCTTGGAGAAGTGAGTTTCCAGGATGGTGACTGTGCCAGTGAGAGCCACATGGCCACATCCACAGAACAGGGCCACCCCAGAGAAGCAGAGGATAGTAGCCACCAGTGACGCATACGGCACCCCGCCTAAACACTTGATGCAGCACTCGAAGCACCCTGTAGGAGAGGAAAGAAACAAAAGTGTCAGTAAAAGTATTGTTTGACCTCACAGTGCTTTAGAACCCTTTAAAAGGCCATAATAACACTCTATGTAAATATCATCTCCAGGTCATGTGCAGGTCTAAAGAGGCTCTCCAGGTCATATGCAGGTCTAAAAAGGCTGGACATGACATAAAAAGGAGGCCGCAAAAGTCACAGTCAGAGGAGCTGCTTGGGGCCCCAGACTAGTAGGGGGCCCCTGATGGGTGACAAACTTTAAACCACAGCAGTGGCCCTAAATGTGCAAATTTTGCAATGACAGTAGAAAACCTTCCTAAGGGGGCCCCATCTGGCAGCACTCACTGTCCACGAATTAATGTTGTGAAAACAGAAGTTTGTAAATGAAGGTCAATAGAGGTCATTGAAGAGGAATTACCCATCTACAGGAGAGAAAAAAGAGGAAGAGGAGTATGCATTGGGCCACTGGGGCAGACACGATGGTTTGAGGACCCTTCAGTTGGTTTTTGCCTGGGGCCCCTACGGACTCTAGAATCGCCACTGGTCACAGTGTCATTTTCACAACATATTCAAGATGCGGATGAAGCAACATAGCCCAACCCTACAACGACTCTTTAAGCCTTTCTATCACGTTTTCATGAGCATCGAGCTGAAAACAGAGCTTATGAAAATATAGAAATGGATAACGGACAAAAACATGGGGCCTCAGAAGGAAAATGGGAAAACTGGTGATTCCCGGGACCTGTTATTTGGCCAGACAATGATTAGAGACTGAAGCTAAGCTACACAAAGCCTGTCCTGTTTGGGTTTTAAGATGATATTTTCCTTCTGATTCAATCCAGCGGTGCAACTGTCAAAGAATTCAACTTCCAGCTATTCACTGGGATGATTTCACAGATACTATACACTATATAAGTCTCACAGGGCCATATCTAACTAACGGTGAAGCTCATATGAAGAAATCCTCAAAGGAACATATTCTGACATGTCTGTTCAAAGTAAAGTTCATATAATTCCTCTGGGGCCAGGCTTGATGCAGCGTGCTTCCTTTCCAAACCTCTGAGATCTCTAGTACCATCAGAAACTGTTTCCTGTGTGAGAAGGCTGAGGTTTCTCAGTCTTCACTCCCTATAATGTTTCATCTGACAATTCATCCCTTCACTTAAAGGGCACTAATGGCCATCCAGCAGGTCAGAGCAATGTGTGTCTGCCTGCCAAGCTGGAATGGAAATCAATATAAAACTCACAATGAGGGAATGAAGTGACCCAGATGGATCTGCCTCATCCAATGTGTTTCTAAACCCTACAAACACAACCAGTCATTACAATGCACTGTCTGTGGATGCATGCAAACAAACCACTGTGTGCTTCCAATCAGATACACGTGTATGACCGGATGTTAGTCACAGGACATCCAGGTCAATGGCTGGTAATGTTTTAAATCCCTCACATATGCCTCATGTCACACTGCAACTAAAGCATTTAATGCTAGTTTAATCAATAACTTTTATTAAAATGGGATCAAATGATTTGGATGCAACAGATGTTTCTGTTAGTGACAAACCAGCAACAGCTCCTCTCAGCTCTCAAGATTTTTCAGCCTCTTTTAGCTCTTTGTTTTGGTTTCCAGGCCCACAGCAAATCTGTTTTGGTTCACTCTCATTGCTGCCATCAGCGATTTTCGGTAAACATATCTCTCATAAACCCCTGGTTAGCTGTGTACCCAGTAACATTTACTAGCTGGTGAACATGGTGGATGATCACAGCTGATGAGGTAGCTGTCATTTAGGAGTTAGTGAAGACCAAAACAGAAGAAGACAGAGAATGAGTATTCGACTAGAATGTATTAAAGAAGCGTTAGCAACTTTTTGGACAGTGTATCCCTCTTTATAAACATCTATCCTCAGAGCCACACCCTAGCCTCTAGAGCATCCACTGCTTTATCTTCAAGTTTACTCCAAAATGAGACCAAAGTTTACAAAATGAAAATTGTGCTGAACACTTGAAAGTGGCAATTATACTCGATAGTGGCTCATTATCTCAGTAAAGCATTTTTTTGCTGTTATATTCCCATCTTTTGTTATAACCACTGTAGTCCACACCTGCTGGTCATTAATAACTGTGCAGCCTTAAGGCACTTCCCCGTTGGCCCACTTTTGAATAAGAGGCTGTGTACATTTCTTTTTAACATGCAATACATTGCAAACACATATAAGTGGAGCACACAAGCAGATCATCTGATAAATGATAATGTTGCACAGCATCTGCATGTAAATACCAAGTCTTACTATCAAGCTCTACATTACAGCTAGCTGCACTGCTGCCAAAACAAAAAATATTTCAGATGCAAGTCCCTAGTTCCTGTTGAAAGTGAGGCTTATAATGCTCTGTCTTTAAAAAAAAAGTACAATATCTACTAATGGAATCACCATTACCTAAGCTAAGCACAGTCTACTCAACAGGATAATGGCGCCATTACAATGTGGTAAAAAATGATCATTCGAATGTTTCCGTAAAAATCTGAACACAATTTGTTACATTACAAAAGCAAAAGAGACCATTTGATGCATCATTTGTGATGTTTTGCTGTTTTAAAAAATGCAGAAGTTAAGTGCAAGTTTATTAGAGGCCAACTAATGCAAAAAAAAAAGGAAACAGGAAAATGTATACTGGATTGGAGATGGTAAGGGCATATTAAAACTCAACACATATTTGTTTTCCTTGGAGGAAACAAACTAAAAACTCTTCGCTCCACATTCTACGAGGTGAGAACCTTTAAAGTTCATCTGTGTTTGTGCTCTCTGCCTTGACACAGCAAATTAAAACAGAAATACTGCTGCTGCTGGGCATCCTGTCTGTTTGTGTAGTACAGGGAGATAAAAACATTTTTGTCCCATGCTGGTTGAATAGGAGTTGTCATGGCAGCATGCTCACCACAACTTCATGAATGTGCCCACAGCAGAGTCGCTAACTTCTACCGCAGCCCACATTTCTCTGATGAGCATGGAGGGGAGGGCGAGTGGGCTGCTGGGAGTCAGAATGCAGAGGTCCACAGGATATTGAGCCCAGATGTAAAGTAAACACAGTCCATTAAAAGGTCTCTTGTAGTGGATGACACTATTAGGAAGTTATGATCCAGTAGCAGACTATATCTTTGTTATGAATCAACTTTCTCCCAGGGTTCAACCTCCTCAAGAGACATTTCTGTATCTGTTTCCATATGCTTTGCAGTACATGTACTAAACAAAGGAAGCAGCTATAACAGTCACATTGGTTGATTGTGAATTTATTTGATTGCAATTAACTGTGACATGTCATGGATGAAATAAGCATGGCTGCTACTCAGGCGATTATGTGTCGTTTTCATTTCAAACCATGCCTCAAAATGTGTCACTTTTTCCATTAAGTCAACTGTCTACGAAACTGTTACGGTGCTGGATGCTATGATATCGTCATGACAGCCAGTCTGCCTTGATTGCCTGAATTTGACTTGAAGATATGTCAGTTTAACCATCAAAGAAAACTGGTTAGTCTTAACAAATATAGGAAATGCTTTACATGCTTTAAAACCTCACATTGACCATGAACCCCCCCTCCCCTTCAAGCCTGTCGCGGAGAAGGTCAGACTGACAGGTCTGTTTCTGCTATGCTCGTCTAACATGGAGCATTAAGAGTGGGAAAAAAGTACATTATGTTTAAAAACCACCAATCCAATCGATGAGCCATCTGTTTGAATCGTGTCAGTTCCACAGGAGTGGTTTGCTTTTGCAGCATCAATCTATCCAGACTGAGATTATCCTGAGATTATTACCTTGTGTCACTTTCATGTTATTATGCTCAATAACCCAATAAATCCATGGTGGTATTTTCACAGCTGGTTTGGACATGTTGGGAGGTAAGCACTCTGTTCTGGCTGACTGGAAAAACACTGGAACAACGACAGACCCACTGACAAGGTTCAACTATAACCTCAAGAATATGACTCGGTTCACAAAGAGCCTCTGTGAAAGCTTAAGTCCTGGTATTAGACATCAGGGGAGACAGAAAAAAACTACAAAGCCAAACTTTTAGGCAGCCCTGCAAAAAGTACCATGAAGACAGTAGTCTGCATCAAAGTAATATCAGTTTTGTATAGTTCATTATTTAAAGCCAAAGTGGGATTCTGAGAGCTAGTGCAGCATCTTCAGATATTAAACTTCATAGAAGGCCTCATATTTCAGAATCAACCCGTGCAAGCAGTTTCCTACATTGTTCCTTGTATTTGAGTTGAGTTTATAAGAAAGTGATACTACTGTAAATACACAGCAAAAGCAAGCTAGGAGTTAGCTTATTTTTTTAGCATTTAGCCTGGAACCAAACAGAAACAGCTAGCCTGGCTCTACTGTATCTAAAGCTGGAAACAAATCTAGATAACAGCAGGTTTAAAGTTTTAGAACTTGACACATCATATCGTTTTTTTTGTGTGTGCAGAATATAAAGACAAGTATAACAATTTGTGGATGGGGTTTATGTTGAGGACTACTTCCTGGACAGGCTTGCTGACTTCCTGGAGTCACTGATTTATAATGTATTTACCAGACAAGTATGAGAGTAGTAGCTATCTTCGTATCTAATTCTTGGCAAAGCAAGATCCAATACTTAACAAAAACTAGAACTATTGATTTTTATAGAAGTGTAAAAATGTATCCCAAAACTAAACATCCATTATCAGATGTAGCCTACTATACATTTTAAGTTGTATCTGTTTTAAAAGTGTAGTTCATAGATGAATGACATAACAAATTTCACACAAGATGTTTTCATGTGTATTTAAGAGTTATACGAAAGCCAGCCAGTATCAGGAAACCTTCCACGCAGCAAAGTACAAAGTACACTGTTTTCTTTAAGTGCACTATGTGGGATTTCATGGCAAACAGGATATTGCAGGTCAGACTTGCGCCTGAATCATCCTCCACAGGGTTTAACAGTGAAGTCTCTCCAAACAACAAGCTTGTACTAAATGGATCCTGCTGCCTGGTTCTGAGTGGAGGGCCATAAATGAGGGTCACGTTGGGCCTTTTTTTTCCTTTCTGATGACATTCACATGCTCTCCTTATAATACTCCTGTCAGACCTCTAACCACTTCAAGCCTCTCCAGCATCATCATAGCTACAGTACATGAATGAGAGGAGAGATAGAAGGAAAAGGAAGGACACACAGACAAGTTAGCAACTGTTTGTGATGACAATGTGAGGCCTTACAGCAGAGCTAGATTTACCACAGTAGAATCACGTGGAGAAATAATAGAGACACAGAGAGAGTCCAAGAGGCCTGGATACAAAGAGCCAGTGTGTACAACCCCAGACTGTCCATCACACTGGACTCTCAGGGGCCATTCACAGTGGCAGTGAACCACGGCCGGCTCTTCCGGCCTAGCAGGCTCAAGGCCCAGGACAAGCCCACCGCTGAGTTCCATCCTGTGTGCCCCTCCAGCACTGCACATAGCTCAGCCACAAAGGGCCACAGCAGCCACTTCACTCTCCAGCAAGATCCTGTTTGTCAAATCAACACAAATTGTACAGTGTGTAAAAAAGTTGTCTCATTAAGTCTGACACGAGATGCATGCAAGCTAGCATTTAGACTCATAGAGAAACAAATAGACAGGGGCACAGCTGGACAAAGTCACAGAAATATTTGATCTTAATCTAGAGTCTAACAAACAAAATAATGTACCTATGAGTTCCAGAGTCCCCAAAATTCCTGTGTTTATTCATTGTTGTTTGTTGTTTTTTAACATTTAAAACTTGCTTGTTAATACTAAACAGAAAAGGAAGGTGAAGAGAAATGTGAAATGACAACAAAGATCCCAAATCAGACTGATGTTGATGATGTGCTTTTGGCCTCTTTAGTTTAAAATTGATATTTTTTGTCTGTCACATTGTGCTTTTTACCTTAATAAAGCAGAGTTTCATTTAAAAAGACGTGACTACCTGGAATTGAAGAGTTAGCATTTGCAATGTTTAATCAATTACTTTTGAGTCTGCTAGCTAAAAAAAAAAAACATGAGCAATTTTGATCTTGCTTGATGATAATTTAATTGTTTAATCTATTTTTCCATACAAAAAGTCAAAATTAACTGTTGCAAAAGTTTGCAGTTTGGGTTTCTTTATGGTCTAAAAAGATTGTATTGTTGGTTAGGAAAAACATTGTATGTGGGTCTAAATAAGTGCTTATATACATAGCCCTCAAAAAATACACACCATATTGGATTAGACTGTTTTATGTTACAAAACTTTAAATAACCCAGTTATCAAATCTACTACCTTGGATTAAAGTCCTGTGTTTGTTTGACCAGTCCATTTGCACCTGACCACCACCACAGATGGCCTTATACATTTTTTATAATATAGCATATTATTCAATAGGCAAGGAGACAGTGTCCAGAAATCACACTTCAGGTGTTCCTATGGGTGATATATTTTTAAGCTGTAGAAAACTGACCAAGCTGCTTTAATTGAGGACTTGAGTAAATCATTGCCCCAAGGCCATCAAGCAGGTTAATCCAGCCCTTGCTTGACTCAAACTTGTCACTGTAATCCCTGCAGCTGGTTCTGCTTCATCACCACCATCCACCCTTCAACAACAGCCATCACATCAACACAGCCTGTTGACACACCAAAGGTGATTTCTTCCAACAGCTGAGACCCTCGATGGAAAGGTTACGATCTTATACCAACCAGATGTGACCAAGTGTGCAGCAGATACTTTGAAAATCATTGTTTAATGTGAAGTCAATACCAGACACAAACACAGACACACCCTCTTGTACGCAGATCCACATGAAACACAAACACATTTAAGCACTCCAAATGATACCCGTCTAAGAAAGGTATTTGTGTCATAAACCAACTAAGTCAACACGCAAATAAATACATTTGGACCCTCACATTAATGATGGAGAATGGTGACTCTTCCTTCTCCTCCCTGGATCCTGCACACCGAGGACTATAATCTCTGTTTTACGGCCATCCACTTTGAATCGAACATCTAGCCACATTGCAAACAGATGTGTGTGTTTACAGCTAATGCTAAAGTGTTGTTTTTTGTTTACTTCATTGAGGCGAGATGCCAAAGACCATTTATGAGAAACAGTCTCATTTTCCACACTACACTTTGAGAGGAGTGATACTTAAAAACACCATAATGGCGGTAATGGCTGCTGTCGAGGGACTGCAGAGCTCTAAGACTGCAAATTTATCGAAAGTGGTCTCATTGTTTACCTTTCTAACAACGGAAACTCATACTCTGTCAGCTAATGGCTGTTGACTGCAGCTCACCCATCAGGAGCTCAGGGAGCTGTACGTGTGTGTATTTAGTGACAATGAGAGAAACAGAAGGCAGTAATGGCTGATAAATGATGTGTTTGGGTACAGTAGAGGAGTACATATGTGATTATGAGCTGTGCGATGGGTAAGAAAATTATGGGAAGGTCAAGTACACAGAGTCTCAATGGACTTTATAGGCCTGGTAAGACAGAAGTTATTTTAGAAATCCAGATTTGGTGGTACTTACTTTTTCACCTCTTTTGAATGACTGCAAAGTAACAAAATATAAGTAAATATACATACTGCTCCCCTCTGATGAGGAGATGAAAAAATCAAGCAGCATTTTGCTGATGAACTTTTATAGAACTGAAACTTACGTGTCACTCAGAAAACTCAATTGAAAAAGCTCTGTACATAGGGTGAGCAAATTTGGACAAATTGTCAGAAACTGTGATGGATATCTTCAATCCCTTTTCTCTAAATAATGAAACATTTCTGGAAGATTTTCTAATTCAACTGTCTACAAATAAAGAACATAAAGTTGTATGCATAGAGAGGGATAGCACCATCTTTCAGGGAAAATAGCTTGTCTGAATGCCCAATATTTCACCTAGTTGTTAAGATCAAAGAGCAATAGAAAAATCAATGATTCCTGTCGATTCCTACAAGAAGGTGGACATCAATGACCCTCTTTCTCTCTCAAGTGTCTGCACACTCCTCAATGTATGCTGTCAATGTATCTTAGTCCTTTCCAGCCCCTCATCCACCTCATTAATCATCACTACCCTTCCCACCCTCACCCTAAGAACAACTTAAATGCACCCTGACGTTTGACTGATCTGCTGTCAATTCTGCTACAGTCTCACTTAAAAAGGACAATGGCATGATGATGACCGGCAGCTGCAAGGCATCCCATCACATCTTACATATTTAAACTATATAGGTAATAAAACAAAACATATGGGGAAATGCATGAAACCTGAAAGACACTGCAACTTTACAGATGCAGAGATTAGACCGGAGTATTAACAGTAACATGCATACAAAAGCTGAAATAAGGAGATTGAACTGATTTAAAATTCTTCCTGCTGAGTAAAATCTACCAAACACTTGTGTGGAGTAAAAAGCAGGCAGGTTGGAGTAGGTGAAAGCTCCAGTACACATAAGCAGTGAAAAGAAAGAACTGAAGCGGCTCTTTGTAAGCACTCATTGGTACCTCTTTTGTCTTGCCACTGCTCTTGGTTTTCTTCAGACGGAGTTTCCATGGTTGTTTTTCTCCCATCCAACAAAAATGCTTCTTTTCAGCAAGATTCTCTCTTCCTTTTCTCCACCCTTACACTCTCCTCTCTCGCTCCCTCTCCTTCTCTGCTTGGCTTGTTTTGTGTCATCCTGCTTCCTAGAGGCCCTGCTCCACCGTACATCACAGTTTTTACAGAGGTCTTAACAGAAGGGATTTGTTTGATCTTTAGTTTGTTCCATGTGTCTTAAATCAATTAAATTCTGTTTTCAGATGGAGCACAATGTGCATCTATTCTGATTCTAGTGGATTATTATTGTTAAAAATACAGTCGTTGTAGCTGAAAATGTCCAATATCTCAATGAACTCTGAGTAGTGATGCTTTGTGGGAACAGGTTTGTTATATCAGAGAGGGTCAACTGGGGACCTTAACTTTAGCTGACAGAGTTGGTGAAAACCTTCGACCACAGTTCAAGAAAGGGGGGGGGGGGGGGCGTGTGTGCCCTTCATCTTCTGATTTGCACCATATGCCCTCTGCCTCTGCTGCATACATTAGCAACCTCTGACCAACAACATTTCCTCCCATCTGGTGGCACATAAAAAAAAGACACCAGACATTTCCTGAACAAGAAGACACAGAGTCTTCCGGATTGATACAAACTAAACAGGAACAGTTGAAAATTGGGGATTGAGAAATTAAAGGGGGCATAAACATGAATACTTTAAGAGGGATGAAGGATAAGGGATAAGGAAGAAGAAAAAATGTAATGGGAGAAAGAAACTGTTGAAAGTATAGAGATAGAGGACAGACGACCTTAAAAAAAAGAGACAGCAAAGAAGATCTTGGCTGTGTTTGTTTGGCAACAGCAGGCTGAGGAGCCCAAAGGGCATGCTAATGAGAGAAAGGCCTTTCAGCAGTGAGGGGTGAGGGGGGTGTGCTGGAGTGGGGACTTCTCACGGATACCAGACCTCAGAGAGGAGGGGGGTCAGCAGGGGAAGGGAGCCTTAGGGGTCAGGGAAGTGAACTTAGCAGGGATCCCACAACAACAAATGTTGCGCTAATCTTCAAGCTTTTTCACCCTCCTCAGCCCTGAAAAACACCAGCAGAGACAAAATCACATGTGTGCTGGTAAAGTGATGGCAAACTCTATACATACAAACTTACAGCTGATCGAGAGGAAGTTGTACTTGTAATTTACCCATTAATTGTACTCAAAAGACGGGAAGTTGATACAAAAGACTAAATGTACCACATGCAACCGCACAGAGCTGGTTCCAAGTTACTGAGAACAACAAAATCAAAACAGACCAAACTCCATCTGCAGCCTCTTAAAAAAGCATGGACAACAAAATGTTTGAGTTTATTGCTCTCATGTAACAAGAAACTCAAAACATGCGGCCTGTTGGTTTTTTTAGGCTTAAATTTATGACATTGTGATAAATTTACCCATTATTGTTAATCATTAACATGTTAACAAATCTATATATTCGGCACCAAAGGAGATATTTGTATTAAAGGTGTTGCAACAATTGGCAAAGGAACAAAGTGTCATATTATTATGGCTGAACTGTAAAGACAAAAAACTGTATGTATACAACATGACATTATAGTCAGCTTGAGTCAAGGAGCTGGTGAACGGCACAAACTAATGCCAGTAAGCAAGGCCAACTTCCCCATCACTACAGTGTAAATTAATATGGCTGTTGTAAGATTTGTGCTGCTAAACATGTCATCTTAATTCACTGCAATCTGGGAACCCATTGGCTATCGTCTGAAGACACTGTATCTCTGGAAGCCTTTGCAAAATTTTCTGCTGTAGCCAACAGTTAGCGATAAAGGACTTCTGGCCACGACTGTCTTTTCCTTGAGACTTGGGAACATCCAAGAGCAGATTATTAGCTGCACCGGTTAGGGTAGATAACCCTTTTTTATCAACATATATTAAAGCTATATTGATCACTGCTGATTGTGTTCAGTGCCTCTGCATTACTACAGGGACTTTTTCACACATGGAAACAGTCAGACTACCAACAGAAGCCAGTACCTCCAAAACTAAAATGATTTTCCGGGCTATAACACAAATGAAATCTATTGTCACTTTATACAGTTACAAACTATTCCTATAAAAAGAAGTGTTTAAGGCTGTATAATGTCAAATACATGTTTGGAAACTATGGAGGAGAGATAATCTTTAAACCAGCAAGTTGTTGGCCACCTGTTGAGTCCAAGAATCACCATTTGAGTTCTGTTTAGATCTCCATCAACTTCCAAAGAACATATCTGTGTCTTTAGTGGTTAAACCATTATGTGTGATAGTGTATTGTTTGTTTTTTTTTGGCTGTAAATAGTTGAGTAGAAATGGCTAGAATTGGGGGTTCACCTCTGTATGTCAGGGGATATTTTGATTTAATAAAAATTCATCATTAAATTAATGTCCTTTTTTGACCAAATCTCATGTAAGGTAAGTGAAAATGAATAGTAAAAAAAAGGTATTGTCGGATTAAATGAGAGCAGTGGACTTTAGCAGAAAGTCTGTGACAGGCTGAGTGGCTGTGGGAATACTCATGTGGACTCATGAGGTAGAGCTGTAGTGCTGCATGTTAAACTTGAGACTGCGCCACTCCCTCTCTCTCGAGGACACAATCTGAATGATGATGAAGCTTATACAAATGGAGGAGGCTTCATTGTGGGTCAACCTTTCACGCTGTGAGACTGGGGGCCCTGAATGCTCCTCAGTGTTCAGTCACCCGTGAAGACCTGCACCCTGATGGAATCACACTGAGGCCCGAGTTCTCAGGGATGCAGGTCTGAGCCTGGGCCCAAGCACCACTTAGAAAACAGAAGAAGAAGAAGAGAGTCACCACACCAAAAAGAGGCAGCCAAAAAGGTGTGTGCCCTTATGAGGTATGTCAGCTTATTAGAGCCAAGGTCTTTCAAAAAGGAGGCCAAACTGATGATCCAAATATCCTTGAATACTTTCCTGCTCTCATGGAAAAAGCTGTTACATCCCCCTGCTTGTCTTTGACAGTGATTAGTGGCCTATAATATCTGAGAACAAGATTCTTGTAAACACTGTTTGGGCTATTCGTTGCATTCAGTGAGCAGCATTACTGCGGTGGCCTAGATTTAAATACAGGACATCTTCATTGGTCAATCTGCTTTCATGTTTGGTGTACTGAAGCCAAGTCATTGATTGGTTTATGAGAGCAGCTCACTACAAACCCATTATACAGATCCATTCAGTTGTTTGCTGACCTATTTTCCTCGACAAAACAACTAAAGCATTTGAATTTGTAGAAGACTTTTGCTGAACATCACAGCATGTGATTTTTATTTCAAAGTATCAAAATGTGTCTCGACTCCCATGCTAGATGAGTTATTACTTCCATATAATGTTTTAGAAAAACAATCCAAGCAACTTGAGCCATAGAGTAGTTTCCTAAGAAAAAAAATGCTCTCCCTACAGTGGAAAAAATTAATATGCTAACTGACCTCATCTGTTAGAATGTGGACGGAGAGAGGGGAAACCAAAATGGGCTGACTTATAATGAGGATTGTGCTTTCCCCTCGGCTCTATCAAGAGCTTTACATGAAGTTTTTTTTATTTTGAATAAAGCTCCATTATTGCAATAAAAAAAAGGAATAAAATGGTATCAGTGTTTAATATGTTGTATATTATCCCTCAAAAGTAAACACAAATAAAGGCTTTTCATGTATTGAATGGTTACCTTGACAGTTCAGATGCCTAAACACCATCACTAAGCACACTATGGGTTTAGGAGTCTTCTTGAAATAAACAGTTTAAAATAAAAATTACCAACACGAACAAAGGTGAACCTGGAAACTTCAATACTCAAAATGCAACTCGTTCAATCGGTTCAGTTCAAAACTCCAAACTTCAAGACTTTAATGTTCAGATCTTCAGTCTTCAGCCTCAACAAACACCAACTATAACAAGATAGAGATTTCACTTGAGGCAGTTTGCCAAACTTTAAACAGCAACTGTTCTGTTCACTTTTATAAAACTTTTTTTTGTTTTTAGAAGTCTTTTAGGAGTTTTAGGAAGATGAGGAGTCTCATACACAACCACATTTAAAAAGCAAAACAAATCTGATCTGAACAATCAGAAATTGAGCATTAAGGCTTGTAGAGGAACGCAGCCTCCGTGATATAATCTGATGTATCTGTTAGTAGCGTATGTTTTGTCTCCACTTCTGATGGAACTACATAGCATTTTAGTATATCAGCCTGTTTGGGTTTCATTTTGAGCAGCACTACATCCACTTTAGAACGACTTCAGTATTTTTAACTTGAATATTTCAATTTGGGTATTCCCAACATCTCTCTACTTCTCTCTTTGATTCAGACAGATTTTTGTGTGTGTGTGTGTGTGTGTGTGTGTGTGTGTGTGTGTGTGTGTGTGTGTGTGTGTGTGCAGTCTCATGCCCTTATATGGGCATAAAAGGGGTGTTTCCTGTGCTAATTAAGGAAAAATATGCAGAACGGCTCGTTTATGAGTACATTGGAATTTATAAATTGAAGAACACAGGTGAGAACAAATCTGCTGTTGAAGAACATGTCATGAATCTGATATAGGTTTTTTCATAGACTTTCTTAAGAACAAATTTAAGAAAATTCTCAAGAAGATACTGGTGAATGAGTCACATGGTATTGTAAGATGTGCATGCTTTGTCATCGAAAACATGGATGATTCAGATTTTAAAATGATATATAATGTCTGAATGGGTGTGGGTACATCATTGTTCTCACGCAGCTGAGAGTTGATCCAGATTCTATTTAAGGACATTTTTCCACAATAACTCATTTGCATAACCTCCCATCAGCCAACAACAAACATAAAATCTTAATTTGACCGCTATTTAACTTTGTGGTGGAACTTTTTATCCAATGGGAAAGAAATGTGTTTTCTCTGAGGAAGCCTTTGTTGCAGAAGTTCAACTCTGCCATTTAATCTAAAATATTTCTAGCAGAGGTATAATTTATGTCATTATATTTGTTCCATTGTACTCCATATGGAGTTCTTCTCTTGGGTCTAATTACAGCTGTTTGACCAAACAATGGCCAGGATATATCTGACTCAGCATAACACTAATTGTATGTTAGTGTTACTATCGTGTTAGGTCTGCAAATGGAGCAACACTCACACAGACCAATGTTTTTCCTCTAAAAATTGACTTGACAGCTTTGACTCTTTGGCACCTCTGCAGCCACTGTGGTTGCAGGGAGAGCGAGAGACACAGATGCTTCGTATTATCAAGGCCTCCTCGCTTACAGCACTTTGGAAACTGCCACCATGGCTTGGCCGAACAAAAAACCATGTGATATCAAACCCTAGTGTCTGAGAATTTTGTAATTTTAGTCTGGAGTTGAGAGAGGAAATCAACAGCAAACAGAAAGCTGGAACTGAAAGAAAAGAAGAGCTCGGAATGAGGAAGAGAAACAAACAGGACATGAACTTCTGTTGTATCAGTGAAAAGTAAAGGCCTTTGTGTAATTGTTTTTCTTTCAGTGTGCACTAAATATTTTAATGATGCTTCTGGTCTGGGACCAGCTTAGCTGTAATTGTGGTCTGCTACTCTGACATTGTGGAGCCAAAGAAGATGCCAAGAAGTACTGCAAGCAAACACCTCTCCATTACCCTGTTAGAATAATGCTACATAATGACCCCTTGTCTTTTCAATCCATACTGTAATAAAATCTGCAGCTACCTTTTGAATTGTTGCCTGTAAAAAGGGGGTTTAAACCACATTTGATTTCTAAAATGGGCAAAAAAATATATTAAAATTGTTTCTCTCAAATGCACAGGACTCAGGCGCCCTTGCTTATTAGAAGAAAAGACACTTATCAGGAGGCCTCATGTTTTATCTTTTGTTTGAACCTATATTGGGTAAGAGATGCAGGGAATCAAAAGTTGGATACAACTTTCAACTAAAGGTCACCAGATAGAATCAAACCGATGGTCATGAGGCAATACAGATGAACTGAAACTATCAAGCTTTCTAAACTTAGCAAAAAAACAAAACTTTAAACAAAACTTTTGTAAAATAAAATTGCCCTAAACACAGGTCACAGATCACAAAATGCTGATCCTGATTATTTTCAATCAATATTGAGATCTTTTGTTATTAATCATGATTCATTTTTTATTTTACATATTTTATTGTTTTTTTAAAACACGTACCCTGCTACTCACCTTTTGCCAGACAAAAATCTGCCCAGACAGTGTGGCCCACATTGGCCCCTGACAACTGGCCGGATATGGCCCAGCAGCGGCCCTGTAAATACACCCAATTCTACTGTTATACAATATCCATACTCGAGCAAAACTATGTCAGAAGTGAATTTCACGGAGGAAGAGTAGTCGCAGTAATGTATTTTTTTTATGTTATTTGGTATTGGTATTGCTTTGATGTTGTTTGTTTTGAAAGTTATTTGAAAGTGGAAAATTAACTGCCGAATCATTAAAACAGCAAAAGAAGGTGAAATGTTTAATCTCATGTTGATCAATTGTCATAACAGAACAGAAAGAGTTTAACTTTTTTAAAGGTTTTTTTGGGATCTTTTCATGCCTTCATTTAGAGATAGGACAGTGGAGTCAGATATCGGGGAGAGAGAGAGAGAGAGAGAGAGGGAGAGAGTGAGTCGAAAACAACATGCTGAAAAGGAGCCACAGGTCGGACTCAAACCCAGGCTGCCCGCCTGGAGGACTACAGCCCCTGCACATCGGATGCGTGCAACAACCACTAGCCCACTGGCATCCCGAGAGTGACACTTTGAAACATGAGTTGTGTTATTTTGAAGACTCTATAAAATACAATGTCAATGAAGGAGATGTGCAGGCTCACCCCTAAATTCCACCAGATGTGTGTTCAGTACGTCCGGCTCCTTATGTGTGTTTGTTGATGTGTTTAAAGGGTTTTTATACAGTTTATACAAAATACATCTACAGTATTATCTTGCACTGTAGCGAGTACAATCTATAATTACGGCGGGAACTCCTTTGTCTCAACTTCCTCATATAAGTATTCATTTCATTAGATGCAATTACTGATTACAGCTGCTTTAGAGGTCCATCATGTAAATGTGATACAAGCCTCTAAAGAGGTTCCAGGCCTTCATATCTAATTTAATACATTATTAGAAAGCTGCAAATATCATGGAGTCCAAAAGACATTCTTTTAAAAAGTATGATGGACCATGATACAAGAGTGGAGCAGGGTCTTTGTTTTCAAATGCTAAGGCACTTCAAATGGAGAAATAGTTTTAAAGGTATAATCGATTAGCTATGATAGAAATCGAGGTTTTCTTGGCAGAAGGTCTGAATAATGATGTGCATTTCTCACACTCTTGCTGCTGAAGTGCTTAAAAAACAAGTTGCTGGAGACAGTCTTGCATTACCACTTGTTGCACACACACACACACACACACACACACACACACACACACACACACACACACACACACACACACACACACACACACACACACACACACACACACACACACACACACACACACACACACACACACTAGAGACATAATGAAGCACAGACACATGGAGACATCAGTCGAGACTCTCCAGCTAATCTTGGGGTTGCTTCCCATGAAGACCAGCCCCCGTTCTCCTCTTTGTTTCCCCCAGCTGCTGGGGTTTCTTTCTCTGGGTTGCCCCTGTCGCTCCTATTGTCCTCCTCCTCATGCTGTCAACCTCTCACCCCTGACCCCAAGACTTTACCCTTATTCAAACCCCCCGGCTCTCCCCTCATTAGAAGGAGCAGAAACCCTCTTCTTTTAGCACCAGCCAGTCAGACCCCGTGGTGTAAGGATCCATCGACAGCACTATGACAACAGAGCAGAGGTCACAGGGATCTCTTTAATGCCATTGTTCCAGAAGTTTCTCCTCTCGTGTCTCAAAGTCCTGGCTCCCTCTTGTAGATTGTGGAAGAAGGGAGCGTCTGCAGGAACCTGAACCTGACACCTCCACCCCTGCAGAGATGTTTTTCCTCCTATTCACGAGAAAACGGTGAAAACTAAATGATTCACAATAGGTAGCAAAAACAGTTGACTTTGAGAGAAAGACAGAGGCTAATCTCTCTAGTGGTTGGTGTATACTCCACCCTGGTTGACCTCTGCCACAGTGGGTCAGTATATCACTGTATTGCTTAAAGCACTGATGGGTGGATTTCCAACAGCACTGTAATGACATTTTGTCTATCAACAACAACATTATGGAGCATAGTGCGCAAAGTAGAGCCCATTTATGGCACCGTCAAAATGCAGCCACTTCCTCATTATCAGTGTCTAAACATTTACACGGCCAGGAATGCATTCAGTGCACACACCATCATTCTAATGATGCGGATGTTTGTGTAGATGGAAACACTTGATGCACACTGTATACAACTCGCATTCAAACATTGCTATCAATTTGTAGGACTAGAAGTGCATTTATTTAAACAGGACTTTTGTATTTACATGTTTTGACCAAGTCATGCATTGGAAAACATCAATCCATATGTGAGATTTCAAAATGTCCAATCTTTAAGGGGATGCATGTAACACACTATTCATTTTGTAGACCATTTGTTGTTGTTGTTGTTGCTTTTCAAAATAATGTATCTGTCGGCATAGAAAGGAACAGGAAAAGTCTTGACAAGCCATACCACAAACGAAAATCACCTTTAAAACAAAAAAGAAAAGTATGCTCTGTTTTAAGCATTAACATAATAAATCTCGAAAGTCACATATCCACAAGTTTTCACATATTGCCCTGCCACATTCCTTCACAACACAACATTTTATTTTACAGCTGTGGTGCTCTATTGTTACAGTATTGTTTTCTCAGAGGGCAGGGTTCAAAAGCTAAGATGACTTGTGAGACCTCTCAGTGGTGTAGCTGTTATATTAACACTGCTAACAGATCTCTGCTCAGGTCTGCGTCTGGTTATGGGGTCAATGTGTTTTTCAGACAGAAACATCTGGGATTTCCTCTCCCCTTAAGGTCGGTATCTGCTATTTTCTCCTGCTTTTGAGGCAAACCAACTGGAGGTTACCCATTGGCCTTAAAAGTGGTGATAATGGTGAAAATGATAAAAATGTCACAGATACAAATGGCTTTGTCCTGTGGGTACAGAGGAAGTTTTTTTCCTATAAAAAGTCTAAGTAAAATACATCCTCTCAAACCCCCAATAAGTCATAAGACTGCAAAGAAAACAGCCTCCCCAAATACACCTCCCTCAGCTATTGGGTTTCCTGCAGCTGTTGCTTTATTAAAGCGCAGCAATGCAGATTTTCATCTGCTTGGCAGAAGTGCCTCTTCCTGCCGATCAAGCCTTTCTCTGGAGAATAATAAGTAGACAATGAAAACCCTCACTTGGAAACTCTTTCTCTTAGATAGGAAAATGATTCAGTGGCTGGGTGGAGAGAGAGAGAGAGTGTTTATATCCAGTGGTCTCTAGCTCTGGTTTCAGGGTGTCACATGCAGTGCCACATCATAGCATCATAAGCACAGAGGCGGAGTCATGCATTTCCTGAAACATCTTAAGTAAGCACACAACATGTTGTGAAGAAATAAGTCCTCGTACCACTTAAAAAACATTATCTTCTCATATAATCCTGAATATAGAGGCAAAGAAAAAGTCATACAAGGCTATCCATCTTAATTGCTGCTTAATTTATCCCAAGCGTACCATTTGGCTGCATGGAAAAGGTCTCAGGCTGTCTGGCAGGGCTCTTCATATTTCTCACTGGTGTGCAGGGGTACCCCAGATGCTTTTGTCTTACGGTTGTTTAGCAGCTGCGGGGACAAAGAGCTATCTGTGGAGGGCTGAATACACTCAGTGGGCACACAGCCAACAGCTCAATCCTGCAGGCTCCCACCAATGAAAAGCAGACTGATGCATGCTGCTCTCACTTGTCACACATGATCTTTTTTTTATTTAACCTTTATTTTACCAGGCAGAATTGCTTGAGATCAAATGACCTCTTTTTCGAGCAAGGCCTGGCCATCTTACAGGGAAATCAGCTGTATGCCGCCCTGTTAGCCATTCTCATTTTAACCTGACAACTTTTACATCCGAACTGTGGTCACATCAAGCTTCTGAATAGTTCTCCTCATGGAAGTTTCAGAAACTTAGACACAGTTCTTGTCCACTTCCTCCCAACCATCTTAGCTTTTGCATCAAGCCTGATTAAAGGGCATTCAAATTTCTGTAGGTTTTTGAATGATGACTCTGCCATCTGAATTTGGGTTCTACTACTTGCTCCAGAGATGCACTTATTATGAAAATCAAGGCAGCTACCGTTACATCAAATCACAATTTAGCCGGTTAATGATATTGATATGTGATTTTTCCCATTACTTCTTCATAATTCTTAAAGGTCTGTTGAAAATTGGAGTATTTGAATAGTTGCTAGTAGTGTCATATCAAATGCATATTGCTGATCTTTTGCAAAAATGTTGAGGTGGAAAAAATAAATAAAATGTATCTTAGGGTGCTTTAAACAAACTACTTTGATGTGTCATCCTATAAGAGAGACAAAGCTCTTTCTCATTGGCACATGTGAAGGTAGTGGGAAGCATTGAGATGCAATGAGATGTGAAAGTGACTCAAATGGGAACAAGGGCTCTGATCTTTTGACTTTTAGTGTTTCTTTATCAGTATTTATAAAGTTGCACTTGTGTGTGACAGATGAAGTTGTATGAACAGAAGAATAAAAAGAACTTGAAGGTTAGTTTAAAACTAGAAGTGTTGAACTTTACACAGTTTTGGAAATTGTAAACAGAAAGGCCTTGGTTTCAGATGCTGTTTGGTCATCTGTCAAACACTTTGTCTGAACCCTAACCCGTCCCTTAAAGATATTCTATTGAGGCATTTGACCACAATCACTGGATCATTGCAATGGGTTTCATTGGTGGGGAAGTCAGTTACCAATTAGAAATGGAAAAAGGCACAGAAAATCCAGTTCGAGTTAGAGATCTGTCATAGGCCTATTAGTGAAACTTCTGAATCTGGTTTCAGTTTGTGACCATGGTTTTTCAACCAATGCCTGACCTACATGGTGGCCATTACAGAGTAGAGGTGTATAAGCAGCCACAGGCATCATTTTGTGTAGCACAACCAAACTGTTTGGTGACTGCATTGTGATCTATTAACTTGCTTACCCGAACCTAGCAAAGGGAATTAGGTCACGGTGGGAAACAATATTGACTATCAAATCAATGTCCCCTTTCATGTGCAGGGCTTTTGGTGCCATAGCAAAAAAATAAGGTCATACAGTAGTTGACAGTAGATAGCAGAAAATCCTGCAGTGAGGCTGAATGCCTGTTGAATGAGTGAGCAAACGTTGCTTTCACCAACCTTTTATTTCCCACAAACCTTCTGGAACAATCATCTGACTGTGAACAAAACACTGTTACAGATGGCAAATATCCCTCTCCACTTAGTTACAGTCCAACATATTGAAAAAAATGAAAATGTAGAGTTTATTATGCATGATCATGGCAGTTTAACCTTGAAAGTCGTGGGTGTTTGGGTCTGACAATTACAATAAAGGCCAGATTGTATCCTTGGCATACCAGGCTTCCTGTGCAGTTCTAAGAGCCTGCAGTCTTTGCATATAGGGTATTTTCAGATATTTAAATGTCATCGCTTTCTGTCACACGTACACACTCAAACGCACACACTTGCATCCCTTCTGTTCATCTGTGAATGGGCTTTTAGTAAATGTGACGGCCAGGACGCACACTTGAACAAACACCCCCACTCAGGAACTTCTATTCCTATCGTTTCATTTCACAATACTCAATGGTCCTCTTTGTTGTCTGAGGAGTTATTAAGCTGAACAAATGATCATGAGTATTCTGGCAGAGCTGCAGAGCTGATGACAGACCAAAAAGAAGACTGTAAAGGCAAAACAAACCAAGTGAGGATGAAAGAGGAAAGGAGAGATTAAGGAGTTTTAAGAGGAAACCATAAGGCAAAGCAGGAGATGAATGCAGTCTTGATTGGACTACGAAAAAGGAGTCTGTTTTTCCAAGCTGCATGGTTGCAAAAAGATCCGCAAGGGCCTCATCTGCAGCATAATTACAAAAGATGCTCGGTCATATCCTTTGCCAAATGGAAAGCAGCCCAGAAATCATGTAACTGACAGCAACTACCTCATTAAGAGGGGATATTCTCTGTAGGTAATGATCGTAATCCGCAAGATGAAAAAAAAACTATTTCGGACTTATTGATGGTGACATAAAGATGTGGGATCTGTTCTCAAAGGTTGGCGCTTACTTTATTTGGATTAAACCACCTATAAAGAGTCAGGGAATTCAAGGGGGACATCTCTTGAGGTGAACAAGCTTAGATCCGAACTAGCAAACACAAGAGAAACTTCTCTCTCTCTCTCGAGATCATCTCTGCGATGACTCATTCTCACATTCCTGTGTTTTTCTCGTCCCCAATTGGACACAGAAGCATGTGCATGACCTAAAGTTTGTCTCTGAGGATAACATCACCATGAGTCAATGAGGGGAAACTAATCTGGCTTTCTGTTATATCTCTGTCATTAGCTGACAAGTTGTTGATTCTGAGACCGCAAAAACACCTCCATTAGCTGTCAGGGGTCTTTCCTCCCCTCAGACTCAGGATGCAGGGTCACAGCACACACACTCCACTGCATGTGTGTGACAGTGAGACCTGCTAATGTGTGAGAGAAAATATCGGACACTTTCCAGACATCCTAGTTCAGATACAAAAAGGAACTAAGTGAAAAAGAAGAGTTTACATCTCCGATACACATCACAATCACACATGTAAAAATTATGATCCTGTGTTCAGACATCACAGAAGAACTGAATCAATCAGATAAGAAGTTCTCCAATATAATCAAGACATACTTAGCATTTGACACCACATTTATAACCTCTTGTACAACCAAGACAAGTTATTATCAAAGCACAACATCATCTGTGATTAACTCTGTCTTGAGAATTACTCTAAACAATGATGTAACATTGAACTTGGTTTGCATCCAGCGTTGATGGCCTTTTCCACAAGACCACCACATTGAATACAAAACAATCTGAGAAGCGGGTTCATGAGTTTCCATGAGGAAAGGCATTTTTCTCTCTTTATTTTCTTCTTTTTTTGCGATCAGGACCTGGCTCTCAGAGGAACAACAGACACTGTGTTCACAGTTGTGTCCATAATTTGCGACATCTGATTAGCTGAGTCTCCTGTCATGGGACAGTTTTTTAGTGCTAAGCACGTAATTCAATTGTGTCTGTAAAAACATTGAAAAAGATGGCTGATTTTCCAGACTGTATCTGACTTAGAGCCTCTTAACTGCTTTTCCACATGTTTCCTAAAAGCACTGCCAACAGGTTTAGTAAAAAATTGATATTAAGTTTGCTAATGTTTGACACATTTCTCCTCAATAGCTCGAGGGCGACAATCTGCATTATAGATTGTTAAGCTTCGGATGTAGCATGTCATTCTTTTCTGGCTAAAGTAATCAGCACATGCAAGAAAAGAACAGCTGTTACTCCAGGCCAACATTTTCCCCTTCAGATGTTTGGCTCAGTGACAAAATATCTACGTAGAACTCAAACCACATTTTTTCCCCTTGTGTTTGGTTATCAAGAAGGCTCTTGGGTTATTGGATAATTGTTGCAAGGCTAACACAAAGCAACTAAGATATTTGTAGAAAATGACTTGCTGTCTCCTCAGCTCATGCCAAGATTTCCTCCCACGTCCGTCACAGAGGCCAATGCACTGTTAAAGCATTCAACCACACAACAGGAAAATAGTGTGAAAAACACGAGGTTTCCCTGCAGAGATCAAGGTCACCATAAAATTAGTTCAGACTCAACTTAAACAACCCCTGATTGGCATCTTAACTTTGAAACTTCCAACACAATCAGCTGCAAAACATCCTGTTTAATTGGGGTTTCATGCAAACAGAAAATATATTTCTTTTGTTTTCAATGATTTTCATTGTAAAAATTACTCTCCAAAAAGCGGCCTTCAAAAAACTTTGAATATTAAACTGGAGCTTCAACAAGTGGACAATGCACAAAGCTTGATTGCCATGCAGCCCAATATCCGCTATGAGACAGTCAATGAGGGTCTGTGGGGAATGGGTTCACAGGGTATCTGCTCTGAAACATACAATTCACTGAACTTCTCTTTCTCTACATTAAGAGCCACTGAAGTGACACAAAGGAGCGGCTCCAAATTAGGAGCACAAAGACGCCTCTGTGAGAGCTTCAGAGCGAATTAATGAGCATTGATACACATTCGCACACAGTGTTCTTCCCTGGCCTCAGCTGCATCATCACAAACAACACAACTTAAAAAATGCAGCCTAAAAACCAACAAAAACTCAACAAAGCATTTTAGAATGGCAAATCTAAAGTACTGGCCCAATTCAACCTCACTTCTCTGCAAAATATCAAGTCCAAGGAAGAATGTTAGAATGGAAAAATTGAGTGTGTATCATCCGATCTGTTCTAAACTTTAAAGTTGCTTAACATCCATGGCATGAGCACCTCTATCCCACCATGCAACCCCCCCAGGTTTGTGAGCACAGATGGCCAACACTTGGGTCTGATTTTAACATAGCCTGGTACTCAGCTCTAACCCTTCAGATAGAGATTACAAGCTTTGGCATAAATCACAGCAGGCTTCAACTATGGAGCATCTGACTAATGCAATGTGTTGCTTATTAGTGTTTCCATTAACTTTTAGTCATTCTCCTCCAGGAAAACAACCTTTCACCTACCACTCAAACACTGCTTGACATCAACACTGTTGATTAATTCTGATCAAAGGGGGCTGATAATAAAACAGTTGATTCCAATGGTTCAGCTCTAAAGGCAGAGATATGAGAGGCCGTAGAGAGACACTAGTTGATCTGGTCCTAACACCTCCGCACACAGAGGGACAGCAGAACTCCTGATAGACTTAATCTCTCTAATCGCTTTCTTCAGCAGCCTGCTCTAATACCGTATCTCGTGGATCCGGGTCAGGTAAACAGCCCTATTTCATCAGCTGATATCAGTCCAGTTTACGTTGAACCAATCAACGCGCCCCGAAAGTTCAAGCGACGAAAACAAAGTAGTCTATCATAAGCGTGAAACGACATTCTTCGAGGTTTCGCTGTGATTTTTTTTTTGGTCACACTCACCCATTTTTCTAAGTTTCTCAGAGCGTCCGAAGTTCCTCGATCAGCTGGAAGTTGAGCCCTGGCTACTCTGATGCTGCGTCCTGGGATGCACACTGACTGCCTGGCTGCTCACTACACGACAGCCCGCGTGACGTCACCGCAGAGGGGGATTACTGATGGGAGGACGGAGCTGGATTGGGCTGCCCCCCCCCTCCCTCAACCCCTCCTACCTGTCAGCATTAGGGACGCAGCACTTTATCTTGAAGCACATTCCCATGCACAAGTGTCCCAGTTATGTTTAATGTAGAGATACACCTGGATTAGCATGAACATTACATTACCAAGAAGATACTCAAGCGAAGTGTCCTGCTATTGTTTAGCCCAATCACACATAAAGTCAATGTTAAAGGTGGAGTGTTATCAGGTCACTTTTATAGTTATAAGGACAAAGAATTTGTTTGTACAGTAAAACCAATAAATCTCATAAAAAGACTGCAATAAAGTTGCATCTATTTTCTTCACCCAGGTTGCCAGGTCAAATCCCCTTCCTCATCTCTGCTAATGTCTAAAACGAGATTCATCATGTAGCCAAATGCAGAATCTGTGGGCAAATTAATCTGTCAGTAGCCTTCTGGTTCTTGCTGTAGAATTGTCCACCATCATTTCAGCTGGCTCTGGCTGCAGACTAAAAAATAGTCTGCGTAGACAGCAATAAATATACCATGATGCAATCCTGGCTCCAGTTGGGGGACATGTGATGATGATTTAGCATAAATAAATCTCTATAAACATACATGCATATGAAACTTTAGCAAACAATCCACTTTCTGATGTTTCTCAACTCACAACTTTTCACGGTTCTCAATATTGATATAGACTTTAGACTTTAGACTTTATTGTTCCCGAGGGGAAATTCTTTTTCACAGCACCATTACTGTCCAACAGACAGGTCCCACTAAAGAACATTTATACACAAAAAAAACAGAGAATAACACAAACAAACAGAGTTAGACAACAGTCAAGAGTTCCCATTTCTGGCCTGTTCAGCGAGGCCTTTTGTTCAGGACCGTTATTACAGCGGGGATCAGGCTCCTCCCGAGGCGAGCCTTTCTGCACCTTAGTGCTCTGTACCTCCGTCCTGAGGGAAGTGGGGCGAGGTGAGTGTTCAGTGGGTGTGTCATGTCCTGTTCTATTGAGGTTGCAATGCGTGTGATGGCCCTGTTATTGAGTTCTGTTAGGTTGGGTGTGGGGAGACCGATTATTCTGGCAGCTGTGGTTGTGGTTGGACTTTAAACAGTGGCGACCTGCAGAAAAAGGAAATGGTGACTGAAATGTCTTTATTTTTAACCGCTGGCTTTACTGAAACACGGACAACAGTGAAACATCTACTATAAAAAGAAATTAGAATGTAAAGTAGTTTTTTAAGAAGTTTGACATCATTGGATTTAGGCACCATTCCATTTTCCTGCATATTTGCAAAAGTTCCAACATGGGAAATGGGTTTCACATCTTTTTTACTGTATAACAGATGGGAAGGATTTGAATCTGGATGGTTAGAGGAGACATTAAGAATTCTTGAAACACCTTCAGAACAGCTAACAAGTCAGAAACAACCTTTCTAAGGGTAACTTTTATCTAATCGAGAAACAGATTCTTAGTCCAGTGACCGTATCATTCCAGTGAACAATAAGGACAATCTGCGACTGGAATCATTATGCTTTCCTCTTTGACTCAAGAATCACTTGAATTTGACACTTATTCATGCTTTGAATGAATACATTAAAAATCAGATGTTTTCCCTTTCCCCCCGCAGGAAAAACATACATAAATAAGTACTCGAATAGAAATCTACTTAGCCTGTAAAAGCACCAAAGTAACATATTATGAAAACAATACTATGGATTCCCAAGGTGTCTGATGTTTGAAATGATTTCTGAGGATTAGAATAAACCTCACTTCTCACAAAAAATGATTCCTCTACAGAAACATTGTCAATCAGCATCCACCAATCCATCCAGTGAGCTGGTATCCGGTATCCAAGGAGTTCTGAGTCCCCCCTAATCCAGATCAGTCTTTTCACCGATGGCCAAGTGGCAGCTCTCAATGGGCTGTTTCATGGCCAAACAGGGCATCTGCCCAACATGGCAAACACAAAAGCCTCCAAAAGGCAAATATTTAACTGGTCAACTTCAGCGGTACAATGATAATATTGCATGTTTCCCTAAATATGTTCATTTCTAATTCACTTTGCACATTTATTCATTATTTGATATTTGTTCTTGATGTCTCTTTTGGCCTATGAATGCACACTTTTTTGTCATTTTCCATATGTGTTATTCATCTCTGTAAGCTTCCAGTTTGTATGCAAAGCTATTTATTTTCTTCTCATTTGCTATAAACCACATACAGTCAGGATGTATCCTGTACACATTATTTGAATCTTTCTCCTCTTTGGTTTAGTTTTTGACCTTTTCTCTGTGTGTACATGAGCTTTATGTCAGTGTGTGTGTGTGAATAGACGATCTGCATGGGAACATTCCAGCACAGGGCTGGCTGTTACAGGAGGCACAGCAGCTGGCAGACAGCAGGCAGGCATGCAACTGTTAATAGGGTGAACCACAGCAAAACAAAACACATCAGACAAAGATGGTATATATGGTCGAGTCGCTTACAGATATATACCAATCAAAACGTTTCACATTATCTGTGGATGTATTCTGCAAAAAACCTTATAGCAATCAGTGCTAGGTTAAAGACCATCTGTGTTATAGTTTAATTCAAACAAATCAAAATGGTACCTTAAATTACATTTTCAAGAAAAGGGGCCCTCAGCACATTTCATTGTCTAGCACTAAATCTGGCCCTGGACAGTTTTTTTGTTGATAGCTGTCAGCCCACTGATTTATTGATTGTTTGATGAGTGCAAACAAATATCTGAAATATCTCCAATACAGGCACACCATAAGACACATTAGTACTGTCTTAATTGAGTGTTTTTGCTTACCAAAGCGACAATATAAGGAGTCCCAGCCAAATACCAAACGGTTCTTGAATCCATTTTTCCTCCCTCTAATTGAAGTTGTTTCTCATTAAGCATAAGCACAGTGAAACAGGGCTGATGGAAGGAATTAGAGGCAAATTGAGGTAATTCTGCAGAGCCTAATTGCAAATAAAGAAAAGCTGCTGAAGGGTTGTGCTAAACACAACAGCCACCATGGTTACAAACCTCAGGCTGAATGGGCTCAAAATGAGAGAGTAAAAAGTACTGAAGTTGGCAACAGATCAGATGTTTCATGACTTCCCAAGATGATCCTTGCTTGCTAAATGTCTCTTAATTTGTTGCAACACAGAATGTGAATGACAAAATTGTCTGCTCATATCAGTGATGAAATAACAAGAGTTCTTTAAAAAAATAGCATCATGACACATCTCTTAACTGGGTGACGTGCAATCAAGCTTTTAAATTTTTGCTTAACATTGTTGTACTGATTACTTCAGTCTTTCCTCATCTCGTTCATTGGGTAAACAGAGGATGACAAATAAAAAATATCAGCAAACATCCAGTTACAACAGACATCTACTGAAAATGGCTTTATAAAGTTTTCGTTGAAAAACTCTGTCCAGCTGGGATGCTTGTGGCTAAATCTGTAGGTGCTCATTACACATGGAAACATTTGAAGGCTTCTTCAAACCGATGGTTCAGATTGACTCATCACATCTCTACTAAGCTTTTCTTTTATCTCTTTTTTTTTTGCCAGACTTTGTGTCAATTAATTGTGTATACTCAAAGATGGCATGTAACTGATGCCATGATTCTCTGTTAAACTTCACTTTAGAGAAAAATGCCACACTTGAGTGAGTCTGCTCACAACATCTTTGTTGTCACAATCACACTTGTGGTTTAATGCAAAGTAAGTCTACAAATACAAGTAATCTGTCATGGTGCTGTTGACACATTACATTACAATTATTACCTTAATTAATAAACGCCTTAAAATCCACCAAAAACTATTTATTTAACCACCAACTCAATGAACATATGCAGATGTAAGTTTAACAACACAAAATTGTATTTAAAAGTTAAATCATCTCATTGAACTCTTAGAATTCAGAAATTTGACTCCGTAAGCTATAAGCCTGAACGCTGAGCTTATTTAAGTGAAAAACATGTGAGGTCTTGTGTGGAATCAACATCTGGTTTAGTATTTGAGAAGAAATGGAAAATAATGTTTCATTGCCATCACGTGGAAAAATAAAGTGGAAATATAATGTTTACCACGACCCACAAAGGCCTATCAAATAACACCAATCCATTCAACTTGCATATAAAAACCAAAGTCTGCTTTTGAAAGTTGAAAACACATGATACTTATGGACATAGCATGTTTGTGTCTGAATCTTCTGTTTGGTGCTTTTCTGCACTTTCCGTGTTTTTCTGATTATGTCATATTTTACTGAATCTTTAAAAAGTCCTTCACACATTTTAATAAGATACAAATCTGAGTTTTGGCTCTTCTGGAGGTTCTGTAAACACAAAACATGTCACCAGTGAGTCATAGCACATGTGCAGCAGGTCAAGGGGAGTGATGAACATGTAAGCAGCTCTGAGCTCATGTAATTTATCGACCCTGAGGATCCAGGCAGAGGGGGCTGACTCAAACGATCATGAATGGGGGTTGGGAAGTAACAGGAAGTAACATCCAGGCAAGTCGTCTCCTCAAGTGCAAAAAAAAAGAAAAAAAAAGAGAGGCTATGGAAAAAATGTGAATATACATGCTGCAAATAATTTTAAATTTTTTTCTTTTTTTTTCTTTTTTAAATGCTTCAAATGATATTGAAACTGCTCCCCTTCATTTTGCTGGTGTTAAGACTGGAAAGTGTTGGGCGTGGCAAGATTTGGAGGACTCAACAGACTTTACTCTGGAAATGGAAAAACAAAAAGCAACTATATGTACACCCCTGTGACTCTACATCCAGAGATAATTGGGTCACAGCAGCTCTGTTTCTCTCCACACTAGAGTATACAGGATGCTTCATGAAGAAACCATCAGTTATGTCACATCTTGTGATAGAAAACATTCCTGCATGTTAATGGAAGGGAGTAACAAAACTATGACAGGGAGAAAGTTTAAACTTATTCTACTCAGAATAAGTTTCAACTTTATCTTTTCGTCCAAACATTTCACCAACACTGGTGCAAATTTCTGCCAAGTTCCTCAAACGCTTCCATAATTTATTGGCAGGCAGCAGTGGCCATGGGCAGGGTCCACATTCCATAAATAATCCATTCAATCAGATGACAACATTTTAGGCTCATGCTTACATGCAAAATGTGATTTGTTTTTAGAATGACTGAACTGATGGGGTCCATAACAACTGTTTTTGTGGTAGTCTGTACTTTACTGCCATCTAGTGGACTACAGCAGTTTAAAATAAAGCTATATCTTCCACTGGCTCGTTCACTGTGTGAGAACATGAAATGCATACTCAGGTATAGAGATACTTTTTTTTGGTCACTTAATTTTGTAGGTGTTTGGTTGCTGACTATCACACCGTCATCTGGGACCGGGACCATCTGTGATTTTTCTGCTAAGTAAATACTCAAACCCCTAAAGCATCCATTAATAATGAATGCATCAGACTGTTATTCAATCACTGTTCATTTAGGAATCCTTGAAAACAGTATACTGATCAGACAAGCTACCCTCCTTTTTGTGATAACATATTTTCTGGAAAAATACAGCTTACTTTTTTTCTTTACAAATGTAATAAGAACATGAGATGGATGTGGCTGAGTTGGTAGAGTCGTCGCCTCTCAACCGGAAGGTCAAGGGCTCGATCCCCAGCTGAGCAAAATGTCCAATGTGTCCTTTGGCAAGACACTTCACCCCGCATTCCTCCCACTGCCTTGGTGGTGGTGTATAAATGGATTACTCTCTGATGTACATCACTTTGGGTAAAAGCGTCTGCTAAGTGAAATGTAACATTGTAAGATTACATTACCCAACAACGCACACTGAGGTTATTGTCTTGATCTGTAAAAAAAATCACTGCTGTCATGGTGAAATAATAATCCTGTTTTATGCAGTATTTTGATCAGGAATATGCCAATCAGGTAAAACAAGTAAATTAATTGAAAACATTTATTTACATAGAGACAGACAAATTGATCTAAGATAACTACTTGTTTCAGTTTTAGAAATTTGACATTTGAATCATTGTCGGAGAGTGTTTTCTACTTTAAATCTACAAGTGCGATCAGAGTTGTTGTTGTCGTCTAGCAGCTGGACGCCGCCATCATGGATCTCGCACTGTCTCGTGAGAGTTGCATTCACAGTGGCATTGGATGACTGTCTTAGACCAAAAAACAAAAATAAATGAGAGAGACAAAGGGAAACTAACAACATACAAGAGGTAGGGAGGGGCTGCTATGGGTTGAAAATTGACTACATATTCACAATGATTACCACACAACCATCTCGAATTTAACGCGAGACCTCCCTGTCTCTCACCAGGCTCCCTGAGACTGAAGAAGCTCGTCACGAGGCAGGATACTGCTCTCCACGGTGGACCCAGCTCTTTGTCCAGCATGAGCCGTACACTTCCCCTGTCAAAGTCAGTTCAATTAGAATGATTACTGACAAAACCAGTTTAAAATGCAGTTGGAAAAACATCAGTGATAAACGTATAAGACGGACGAGGCCGCAAAGATATATTCCAATACAGTTTAATTCATGGATACACCACCACAAAGCATTATCCCTCTTAAAATAAAACTTAAAATAACAGTGGTACCAAATATGTTTGTTTTTATTTTATCAATATTTCAGCCCTTGTTTTCTTGCTGTGAATTTTCAGATATTTGTTTGAATCTTATACACTTGTACGACGGAGGATTAGGGCCAGGTTAAAAAAAAGTTTCTCGTAAATTTACAACTTTATTCTTGTAAATGTACGACTTTATTCTCATAAATGTACCTAAATTATTTTTTTTACGTGGCCCTTATCCTCCGTCGTTCACTTGTATATGGTAAAATGGGTATTTCATAAAAGACACACCTTCTCAAAGACTGAAAGTGGAAGTCTGCAGTCGTATTTCTTGTGCAGCTCCAGGACTTGATAGAAATATACTTGATTTCTGCTGTATTTATGTGTAAAATGTTGCACATTCTTCCTTTATCAAAACGTGGTGTTACTTTCAGTTGGCATACACATTAATTTGGCTTACATGTGTGGATTTGAGGAATATCTATATAATATATAATATGTTTATCATAGACAAACATTGTAAGAAGAAGAAATCATTTATTAATCCCACTGGGAGAAATTACTCTTTCACTCCATTATTGAGACATGCTACACACACATAGGCTGAAATACACACACACAGCATGCACTAATGAAGAGATGTTGGAGTGAGGGCCTGCACATGAAAGAGTGCCCGAGCAGTTGGGGTTTTGGTGCCTTGCTGAAGGGCACCTCGGCAAGACTCAGGAAGTGAAACAGCACCTCTCCAGCTACCAGACCAATTTCCAGACTAGGTCCACACCAGTTTTGGAACCGGCGACCCTCCGGTCCCCAGCCAAAGTCCCTACAAACTGAGCTACTGTCGCCCAAACATTAGCATATTCAACTTCTAAACATGAGTTAATGAAGAAGCGATATAGAAAAAGTGTGATTTCTTTTTCAAGCGCTGTAATAACACAGTAACTCACTTTTACCCAATGTATCATAATTACAGGCTGTAAAAGACACTGACCCCGAACACCAAGTGGATTTCATGGCTCAGACTGAACATCATTGCTGTACTGCAGCCCTCGTCGTGGTAATCCTTGGCCTCTACTTGTAGTGTGCCTTATGAACACTCTTACCCTGGTGGCGGACTGTTAGGGATCGAGCAGTAAGGCACGAGACACAGGAGTAAGTTTAAAGAAAAGGTGGGTTTTTATTTTACCAAAAAATAGAAAACCAAGTTTACAAACAAAATTACAAGAACTAGGCCTATAAAAAGGGTCAACTTAATATAACTTTAAATCAACAAGGTGAAAACTAAGGTATTAATTCAAAAAACAGACATAACACAATGAGATAACAAAGGAACTTATATAGGGGGTATAATAATATAATAAAGCAAACTAAGTGTGTAAGCTGTTTGTATGGTTGACTGCTAAATAAACATGTGCTGGTGAACAACTAATGAGGTGAGTGATATTACCCCTGTGTGGCTCTGGCCATCACTGGGACATAGTAGATCAAATGAAGGCTCCCATTTCTTTCGCAGACCACCAGAAACTGTTCGTCCAGGCAACATCAATGGTGTCAACATCAGTTTCTGAAATGCAAAGTATGTGACTCATCAGTCATCGTTAACAGAATCCTATAGAATCAGTTAAACTAATTATTTTCAATAATAAAATTATTTCGATAGGTATACAGAGGAGGAGAGATTACGATGTCTGGTGAAATCGTCAGCTTTGTGTATTTATTTTCTATGGAAGATAGCCATTGCTGTCTGTCTTTTAATTCTTTCACCTGGTGCTTTGCATTGTGGGAAACAGTCAGAGAGAAGACTGGTCTGATGATCTATTGAATTTTTGGCCAGAGAAATCAGTACGTACTCAAATACAGTAGATGTTTCAAAAACAGCCTGAGAATTTGTTGAACCTTCTTTCTGATACGGGCGATAGCAAACAGTGAGTCAGAGACGAGAGGAACTTACTGAGATGACCAAAGTGAAGAAGCAGCAGGATGGTTTGATAACTCTGATCAAAACAGGATAACCGCTTTATCAGCAACAACACTACTACAGTTTGGTACACAAGTGTTCACATTGATTGATTGCTCTTTATTGTCAGACAAAGTCTGAGTCCCTGCAAACCAAAGCTTGGAATTTTGAGAGCTGCCATGTTACTCCCTGAGTACTGCCAAGGTGCCTCTGAGCAAGGCATCAGCCCAGCTCTGACATCTCCCATTAATGCATGCCCATAGATCATGTTTGAGCATGTGTGTAATTCGGTCCTATCTGTGTGAGAAGCATGTCTCTCAAGTACACAGGGGGATTAATAGAGTATGTCAAAGTAAATCAAACATTTGAGTGTAACATTGTATTGTACTACAGTAGTATTATTTTAAACTCAGAGTGAAAAGCTTCCCCATAAAGTCTCACTACGAGTCATGTTAATATTGACATGCATTACCCCTGTGGCAGTGGAGATTTTGACCAGTGTGTCCACCTGTACATGCCGCTCACAGTCTTCTCCCTTGACGCAACATCGAGACAGACAGTGTTGGTATCCTCGTTGGTGAGAAGCTCGACAGCGCTCCACATCGCCATTTCACGGAGCTAGATACATGGAAAGAAATGTCAATCTCAATGTTTGTTAAGTAGTTAGCACTAGTTTTTAGGAAGGTGGTAAAAAGGCAACTCTGCAGATGACATTTTTCCAAGAGGTGAGTATTCATTTACAGTGATTAAACCAACAACTCTTAAATGTATGACTGTCCTTAATTAACGGCGCTGCTAACAAAACAATACCATCGGGCACTACTGCCGTTTCTAACAAGGCTGACCGAATGTAACTCCTTTTTAAAATCAACATAAAGTTCTGTATAAAGATAAAATAAAAACATTTGAGCCTTTCCAATACACTTAATTCTTCTGTTTTCTAGGCAAATCAACATTTCTTTATTTATTTTATTTTTATTTTTATTTAACCTTTATTTTACCAGGCAGAATTGCTTGAGATCAAATGACCTCTTTTTCGAGCAAGGCTTGGCCAAAATGGCAGCAGCAAAAAAGAAATATAAGACAAACCTAAAAAGAAAGCTCAGACATGAGAAAGAGACAAATACAATCCAGAAGGTGAAGAAGAAGAAGAAGGAGGAGGAGGAGGAGGAGGAGGAGGAGAAGGAGGACAAGATCATATTAAACAAAAACAAAACACAACACCACAATACACACTAAAATAACAATTATGTGACGATGATAAAATACTATGCAGTGAAACATTTACACACTCCAAAATTAGCCATTAAAAAACTTGTGAGCTGAGTTTTAAAATCATTAATAGTGATGAGTTCCTGCAATTTGAGTGTTTTTTGAAGACTGTTCCATGCAGAGGGAGCAGAGTACATGAAGGCCCTCTTCCCAAAATCAGTACGAGTTCTGGGGACTGATGTAGATAGAAAGTCCAGAAAGCGCAAACTGTATGATGGATTTGATTTAAAAGTGAGGTAGGTGCAGAGGTATGAAGGGAGTAGACCAGTAATAGCTTTATAAATGAAGGTGTACCAGTGAAAAAGCCTACGAGCTGACAGGGACAGCCAGCCTACTTTAGAGTACAGGGTGCAATGATGGGTGAGTGATTTACAGCCGGTAATGAATCTTAACGCACAATGATAAGTAGCATCCAGCAGTGAGGTAGAGCAGGCAGTCATGTAGAGTACATCACCATAATCTAATAATGGAATAAAAGTAGCAGCAATAAGCCTCTTTTTAGAAACAAAAGAAAAACAAGATTTATGTCTGAAATAAAAGCCCAATCTCACCTTTAGTTTCTTTGCCAGGTTCTCAAATTGTCAAAGACAAATTGTCATCAAGGATGATACCAAGGTATTTAAAAGTGGAAACGGTCTCAATAAGAGTACCTTGAAATGTAAATAGAGTGGGCCGACAGTTACTTTTGTCCCTGGATTTAGTGACGATCATCATTTTAGTTTTATCTGTATTAAGTACCAGTCTTAAAGACAGGAGTTGGGCTTCTATTTCTTTAAAAGCAGCTTGTAAGCGATCAACAGCCTTTAACACAGTCTCTCCAAAACAATAAATAATAGTATCGTCAGCATAAAAATGGGCATTTGCATTTTGGACATATTTCCCCAAATCATTACTATAACAACAAGGGACCTAATATAGAGCCTTGTGGCACCCCCTTGTGGACAGGCAACGTATCAGAGGAGCAGCCATCAATTTTAACACATTGAGTCCTGTCTGAAAGATAGTTAGAAAACCAACCAACAGCAGAATTAGACAATCCTATATTAGCCAGTCTATGCAATAATACATCACGGTCCACCGTATTGAAGGCCTGTATCAAAATCAATAAAAAGACAAGCACAGTGTTGTTTGCTATCCAGGGCCATAAAAATATTATTTACTATTTTAGTAGCTGCTGTGACTGTACCGTGTGATTTTCAAAACCAGATTGATAACAAGATAACATTTCATTAAGACTCAAGAAATCCTTCAACTGATCACTAACCAGGCTTTCTAAAATCTTGGCTAAAGGAGACAGATTTGAAATAGGCCTGTAGTTATTGAGGCTCGACGATTCACCACCTTCACCGGGAAAAAAGTGAGCCGTTTTCCATATTTTGGGGATTTTCTTACTAGTTAGAGTTAAATTAAAAATGTAGGTCAGTGGCTCTGAAATAAAATCTGTGGCGAGTTTTAAAAAATAAACACCTATATTATCTGGCCCTGGTGGTTTTTTTGAATCTAATCTAAGAGCTTTATGTACTTCAGCAACAGTGAAGGGTCTAAAGTTAAATTCATTATCCAAAAGGGGCTCAGCAATAGCAAGTGGAGCCAGTGCAGTAGAGGGTGTATTTACTTTATCAGAAAGAAAACCAGAAGAAACAAAATACTTATTAAAACAATTGAGCATCTCAGCTCTGTCATGGATAGTGGCAGACTCTGACACAATGCAAGTTGGAAGACTAGAGGAGTTATTTGGAGATAGAGATTTGATTGTCTGCCAGAATTTCCGTGGGTTATTTCAATTTTCAGTTGTAAGGCAAAGATAATAGCTAGATTTGGCTTTCTTGACTAAGGTAGTACATTTATTCCTTAAGCATCTAAAAGTAGCCCAGAGAGCATCAGTGTTCAACTTTCTTGCTTTTGCCCAATAATAATTTCTTTCTCGGAATTTCTATACGTTCAGGAGGGAGTTGTGAGCGCATTAAAATACTCTATTCACCGTAATATAGCTATGTAACCTACGGTCTAGTGTTTGTTTTTATTTATTTATTTTTTGAAAGATGATCACATCTGTGATCAGGGCTGAGTCCAGTGCACAGTCTATTCACAGTAAGTCCAGCTGCAGAAAACTATGACGGAGGATTAGGGTCAAGTTAATTTTTTTTTTGCGTTAAATTTCGAGATTAAAGTCATAAATTAACGAGAATAAAGAGATTCAAGACCAGCCTGCGCAAAATGATGAAAGTAGAACTCTTAAAGTATTTTCCTCTGCAGACAACCTCCTCCCAGTCAGTGTGGATCTTTCTTCAGTTTCTTGCAGTATCTTTTCAGGGTGCTGATATTTTATGACAATGTGAAGATGATGATGTGCCAAAAGCATGTGTAGTTTCATATCTGCATAAGTAAAGCTCCAACACAACTATTTGTGTCTGTTATCGGTCTGTCTTGTTAAAGTGTCTCATGTGCAGAGACAGTTTGTCTCCTGTTCATCATTTTACAGATAAACAAGGTCTTACAAGTTGAAGTGAAAACTTCTCTTGAACTGTTTTTACCGACTACACAAGGAAGTAGCCTCTTTCCTTATTAGTGAAACCTTTAGGACAAGATGCTCCAACAGAATGCTGCTGCTCTTCTGATATAGACTAAAATAACCACTTTATTCTTTTATTCTTTAAAGACTTTAAGACTTCTACTTTCATCATTTTCGCGCAAGCTGGTCTCGAACTCATTAATTTACGAGATTAAACTCTATTCTCGTAAATTTACGAGTTTAATCTCGAAATAAAAAAATAAAAAAAATTCTACGTGGCCCAAATCCTCCGTCGTAGAAAACACTCTCTGCTGACCTCTTAATTTTCCCTGTAGCCTACGGCTTCGTGCTCGGTGAGCAGCCGTCGTCCTAGTTGTAGTTTTTAGCGGTGTGTCCGTCTGCCTTTTTTTGGCCGATTCGACATGTTGAATCGGCGTCGGTTGTCATTGAGAGGAATCTCTCGGATTAAGCCGTTCGGAGGTTTCATTTCTCTCCAGCTCTCACAGGTTCAGGAAAGCCCCTTGAGCCTGCCGCTGTAGTATCCATGCTCTCACTCATTAGTGCGGTTTCTACTTATTTGTCGACTCCGCCTGGAATGGAGAGCTGTTTCCTCTCACGCATGCGCAGAATGTATGTGGTGGTTGCCGGTAGGCTGTAGTCTTTGTGGTGTGTTCAAGTGCAACTTTTTGGCCAGGACGTGAGGCGCACAGGCGGCTTGTCGGTTAAGACATTTTTAATCGGTTAAATTCTTAACGGCTATTAACCGATTAACGATTAATCATTAACATCCCTAGTTGGTTTCTATGATAAAACGAATAACCTGATGATACATTTTTTTAATTGTTATTTTAAAGGAAGTTGAAAGTTTCCACAAAAGCGAGAATTACTAAAAATGTATAAACTAAACTGATTTTGGTTGACTAAAATAGAAATATATATTCATTTAACTCAATATAGGTGGATTGAACTTTTGATTAAGTATTTTTAATTTTTGATTTCAAGTCAAAAGAAATTGATAGACAGTTTTGCCTTAACTAGATAATTTCACAGGAACTGAATTGTGGTCAAAAGTTTTGTTAATTTAAAGATTTAAGTACAACTGACTTGTTGTCAAGTTTATTTGACTAGAAAATTGTTTTTCTTTGGAATAATCACAAATTTATCTCAACTTATCTTTTTAAGTTCAGTTAACTTAAAATTGTAAGGCAGCCGGACACTAACTTCTTTAAGTTATAACAACTAGTTGTTTTTTTTTACAGTGTAATAGTGGTGTTTAAACGTGGCTTTGCCCTTACTTCAGTAAACAGGACTCACACTGAGACCATAAACGCTCTAAGTTTTGTGTTAATAGTCCACAGATTGTGAGCTACTTGTCATTGTTTGCGAGTAATTACTTATTTGCCAAATGGATTGTATCAAAACGTCTCCCATGCAGCTGTCACATTCTTCTTCTTTGTTTCAAAGGAGCAAATGAGGGGAATAATAGATGGTGGGAATTTCAGTGTGACTTAGACAACTCTGTTACATATAAGCACTTTTCTTTATGATCACATTAAATCAATTTGTTGGCATGCACCCTTATCTAAATGCTCAGCAATTTATTTGCCATTATATTCCGTTTATGTCACTGTTTATCGATTCTTGCCTGCAGCTCCTCTGTGTCAGTGAAATAGGGCTTTTATATTGTTAACATAACGGTTGAATGTCTTTTGCTGACCTGGTAATAGCAGATCATTATTATAGTCAATTATTTCAGGAATGGCTCATTGAAGCGCTGATTTAACCATCTCACATATTTGACTATTCTGACCCAAATTTCCTTGCTTTACATATGGAATTTTAGGGACTTACAACAGAGCAAAAATATCCAATTTTTACTTAACTTTCTCATTCATGCAATGGCTTTTCATTGTGTTTCACTGTGTATCGTTAAATATTGGTGTTTTACTGCTCTTAGGATCCACTGTAAAGGAGAGATATTTCTGGGCTTTAGTCACTTACAGAGGCCAGTGGAGTGTCATTATTTCCTCTGGAGACCTTGGTTCATTAGAAAACAGACCCATCGACTGCCAGCGGGGAATAAGTTCATCACCGAGCCTCACTCACATTGATCCACAGTCAGCAAAGCAACACAGTGAAAAAATGTACCAAAATAAATGATGTAGTTGTGTATTTTGAGATTTTTTGTTTGTTTGTTTTTTATGTCATTGCTCCCATACCCTTTAGCCTTTAGCACCAACAAAGCCGCAGAGGGGAGATGTGCTGCTCTCAGACAAAGCTTATGTCACCAACATTGCGTCAAGTTTGACTCCAGACTGCTAAATCTCAGCACATTACTCTGGTAAGACCTCAGACTTATTGTACCACATTAAAAAACACCTCTGAGATGATTGGATTCTATATTCTATTCTATATACATGGTTAGATTATACACTACCAGTCAAAAGTTTGGACACACAACAGTAACAGTATTAGCAATAATACAGTATATTATAGTAATACAACTACTGTAAGCTGGATCTAGGGCACACCAGAAGGGGTTTTCATTATTATTTATTATTGTTATATTTTTTTTACTATTTTCCACCTTTTGGAAAAATATTAGACATTAAAACAATAAAACATTGAATTTTGTTTTTGTTTTGGAAAGAAATGCATACAGAGACATCAACTTCACTATTTCTAATTATATAGGAAACACATGTCAAACATTAAAGCATAAGCCTTTAGACCAAAATGTCTTTAAGATAATAACATACATTTCAATCAGGTGTGTCCAAACTTTTGACTGGTAGTGTATATGCTACTATATAGAATGATTATGTTTCTTTAAAAATCATTTTTCACAAAAAATACAATAAAAAACACCAAAATGTAAATTTACACATTTTATTGCATTTTTAAAAAGCTTGTAATCTTATTTTTCAAAGCCTGTTACAGAACAATTTAGTACTCTTCGTTCTTAAGAGCAACTTTCAATTGAGCAAAGACAAACATTTCATGCTCGAAAATGAATTTGATTCTTGTAAAAAAGAATGAACTTTGGTATTATGTTCTATTTTTGTTTTCTTTTTCATCTTCCCCCGTGTATTACCTGATGCTTAATTAAACTGTGCCTGATTGTCTCTGCAGCTTAATGAGACCAGCTGCAAGCAGATCAATATATCAATATGTAAATTCAAATCTATTTTGAAATTGCTGCCCATTTGTCTCTGCTCTCAGAAACAGAAGCAGACCTCTTAGGGTACAGGCAGTCAGAGTACAGGAGGGTGTGTTGGGAAGAAGAAAAAATGGAGGTAAGAGTCGTTTGTTATCTGCCTCATAATGAGAAATCAAACAGATTCCTCTGCTTCCCGTATATATTGGCAGCGTTTAATTGTGTTGTCGAGCTGAAACCCTCTCAGCTTTGGAGGTTTCATTCGTCGTCAGAGAAATACAGCTGGTCCAATCCGCTTATCAATGTGTGTCTGGGTGATGTTTCCATGGAAACTGTGTTTACTGCCCCACAGTGTGCTAAAAATGGTTCCAAAGTGATAACGGTGCCAGACTGGTGAGAGCGGAGTAAAGATGTGACATCCAGGGACAATGATTGACACTATGGAGGGCATCATTTAAATATATACATAAAAAACTATTGCAGATGTTCTTTATGCACTCTTAAATAAAAATATGTGTCTACTGCAAACTCTGGGGTGTCACAATGTTTCGCTTTGCCAATTTTGGTTCTACTGAGCCTAAAAAAAAGGTGAATTAAAAATATCTCACTCCTCTTCTTGCTGTGTGTCGCCTTTTTCTATCATCCACTCATCCTCAGTCTTGGAGTCTGCTCTGTAGAGGGGCTGAATGTGTGAGCTGATGAGCACAATTTTAGATAGAAAGAGGAGAATGAGAAATTGAGGTTGACCTTGTGTGGCAATGTATGCACAGTGTGAGGTCAAGAAGTGGAATTAAACTAAAGACTAATAATGTGTTTTTTCTTTCTTCTTTTTATAAAATTGGTTTAGTTTGCAGAAAGCAGTACACCTCAAGATTGTCCTTCCGTGCAATTAGATAATATTTCATTACTTTGGAGTGTGTGTCTGTTTCTACAGCTATGAACATGTTCAAGCTAATTTGCTCATCTAATTCTCTAGTAGTTTTCTTCCTCTCACTGTAGATGCTACATGATGTCCCTTTGAAGAAGACAATTATCAGCTGTCTTAGATGAAGTAGATGGTTTTGGCCCAGTTCCCACAGCAAAAGCTTAAGCATCAAGTTTAAGCAGGATTTTACAATCAATGGAAGAAAGTTGGGTTTGAATAAAGCTTTGATATCTTCTTTAATCATGCCAGTTGGATCACTGTGAAGGAAAAATTTGATTTTTTGAAAATCTGATCCTTCCCTCAGATAAGGATAGTTCCTAATAGTAAGATGTTTTTTTCGTTTCTTTTGGTGTTTTATTTGATTTAAAAAAATTGACAAACTCCTTAGCTAATTATTCGTCTGCTGAATCTGAAATCTACCATCTGGTTTTCCTTTTTTAGTTTGTTTTCCTACTTTTTTTTTTTTACAAAGCGAAACATCTCTGAATGAAATGAGTGAATGAAAGAAAATACTGTGATAGCTGGTGTTAAATTATTCATAAGTTCAGACCACTAGATGTTCAGAGAGTGAATTCAGCCGACCTTTGACTTAATGAAAGCAGAACACTTCCAATCAAATTTAGGGTTAGGGCCTGGAAGCTGTCAAGTCTCTTCTCTTCACTGAGTGATCTGACAGCTCCACATCGTTTCCATTCATAAAATACAACCAAAGATTTTTATCCTAGATTGGGATCTGGAGCCTTTGACTGTAAAATATGTGCAACTCTGATGAAGTGAAGGAAAAAAATCTACCAATTAATGACTTAAGTTTGTACGGCAGCAACATCAAAAGCGACGGTCTAAAGTGTCTTTCATTGATGTTATTTTTGAGGATTTTAATTCAATCCAATTATAGCTAGGCCTTTAAAAAATCCCCTTAATAAATAGTTAATACCTTGGAACTAACAGCATAATGAACTGCTTGTAAATCATTTATAACTGAAATATCAGTTTGTTTGTTTTTATTCAATGCTTTATTAATCATTTAGTCAGGAGTTATAACAAATAAACAATTAATTTAGAATGACTTGTTAGAAAGTAGAGGCATAACATTTAGTAAAACTTTTAGGTGAAGTATTCAAGGTTTGGGGAAAGCAGAAGGCATGTCTTTCTTCATTTCTTGAGTTGAAATGGTTGTTATTGTAAAAAAAACTGTAATTTTGGAATATTTGTGTACTTTAAACTGCCGTTGTACTTCTGTACCCTGCTGGATCCAATAATCTAAATATGGGGGCTGAAACACCAAGCTTGAGGCTTTATAATGGTTTGTCACAAACGAGTTATGGTTACATCAAGGACTCTCCATAGACTTATTATTTCCCAGCCTGTTTAAAAAGCCAATAAAATGATTTATCAAAATGCTTCAACCAATACTGAAAATCAAATCCAAACAACAAAAATATGCATTTTGTGATGTTGATCCTGAGTATGGCCCTTGTTGGTGATAATTCGAGAAAAACAACAGTTCCAGTTTTGAAGGATATTACGATTGTGGCAGAGCTGTTTTCACCTTCAATCCTCAGTGACAGTTTAAAGTAAGAAAACACAATGAAATGGAAAAGACACAAGGACAAAGACAGACAACATCTCAGGCTAAAAATGTAATACTCCTCCTTTTGGCAGTATACATGTGCAAAAGCACATCCGTAACAGAAAAAGGAAACCCCTTGAAAACCCTCCTTATCACAGAATGCTGCTCACTTGTACACCACAGGACTGGATTCATTTTGAGTGTGACAGTGTCAGTCATCCTTAATGTGTTCCTCAATTTGACAGGCTGCATGCTTGTCACTTTCATGTTTGTGCAAGCACATCATGTCTTGTATTCTCAGAGTGATCCTTTATCTGTGCAACTGTACATACTCAACATATTGTCACTTGATGTGCTCTATGTTTCTATGTTGTTTCTAATGTCTGAGTCTATGTGCCTGTGTTTTCTATATATTTCTGGTTTTCACCTGGCTTCAAAACATATTTCCCCTTGGGGGCAAATAAGTTAAAGTTATACCATAATTTAAAAAAAAATACTACAACATACAACAACTGTAACAAGTACAGTTTCCCCTATAGGCCTGATGTGTTGCAAAGTTACAACCAGTCATTTTGAGGCACAGGCCTCTTTTCAACCACAGTTTTTAAAATGGTCTTGATGGAATATCAACAAACACTAATATTCAAGACAAGACTCTACAAATAAGAGATCAGTTTCCCCATGAATATCTAAAAAAATAAAATAAAATAAAAAGCCATGGAAGTGCTGCTCCTTTGCAAGAGTCCCACTGCCGGGTAATTGGTCCCCCAACATATATCTAAGTTTCGCTGAAAGGAAAAACTAATGTAAACCATTTTGGCGATTGCATTCAATCTTCAATCTATTCTTGCATCACTTTGACAGCTGAACAGCTGCAGTGACAGTGCTTAGCAAGACAAGCCTGCAAGCTAGAAATAGATTGTGAGCCAGAGTCAACATGGAGCACACATTGGCCAGGGAGAAGTCTGTGTATGTGTGCTGTTCAGGCTCGGGTGACTGCACAAGAAAATCTGGTACTCAGGTGGGACATCCTGACATGCAGATCTGAGTAAAAACATGATGGATTCAGTGTTGCTTGTAGATTAATTGTTTAACAAAGTGAACACAGTCTTAAATGTTCAATATGATTTATATTTCCTGTAAAGTCACTGTGGCATTTTATTTGGATGTGCAGAGTTAGAGGGACTGTGGAGCGTGGATAGGGGTCTAGACTACGGGATCAGGGGGTTTTCAGTGCTCAGTGATGGAGAAAGGCTCTGTGGCTGTCTCCCACTGATGAAAGAAAGCTGTGATTGACAGGTGAGCCTTAGTGAAGACCAGGGTTGCTCCCATCAATTGGCCTGAGGGAAAACATGGCCTAAGGAGCAGCATCCTTGTGAGCATTAAGGCTGTCCATCACATGTGGTTCAAAGGGCTCTATAGCTACTATGCATGTTTTCCAAACATGTTAAAAGATATTGCACTCATAGTCAGTTACAGGATGAAAAGTATTGTAAATTTAAGGTCTGTATTGCTGTTAAATATAAGATATGGTTAAGAGACTGTTTTGGGGACTTATTAATCATAACTCTTTTATGTTACAAGTTTTAAACTAGCCATGACTATTTCAAATATTTTAATTAATATGTCTTGTTCAATTTGACTAGCAATAGAGAATAGCTAATCTGTTGAAAAACACATTTGTCCACAGAGCTGTCCTTTATCATGAAACACATGCATTTTCTGTTTGGATCAAAACTCTTTCAAACTAAAGCTGTCCAAAAAAAAAAGAACAGCTGGATATTAATGAGCATAATGTGACTAACTTTTACAACAGAATTCCAGGTTTGATTGCATTTTCTAGTTTAAAATTTGACCCATGGCCCTTCTGCTAACATGGAGGAGTTAAAGACCTCTACTGCAGCCAGTCAGTAGGTGGCGCTTTAAAACTTTTTGCGTCACTTTTAGGGGGTTGTCGTATCGTCCATTTTATAGTCAGTCCATGGTCTGAATTGACTTTTACACATATTGTTGTATATTCTGCTATTTTGATTTTAAAGAATGTTTCACATGCATTTTCATTATTTCGACAAGAGATAACTCCTGGATTTGTTTCGTGTTTGTGTGAGTGCCTGTGTGTGTGTGTGTCTGTGATTGCGCATGCATAAGTACGTGTGCGTTTGTATGTATGCATGACTGTGACCGGGGCCCCTGCTCAGTCACATCAGAAAACCTGTGGAGAGAGCAGCCATGTTTTGGGTTAACTTTATTCCTCTTCAATTATACTATGGTCATGTATTTGAACCGTTATCTTTAAAGTATGATTGGTCAAATTTGCAAGTGTTTAGAGAGTTAAATCTTCTTCTTGCTCAATCATAATATGATAGAAAATAAAATTTTAGTTTCTGTTTATATAATTTTAACCAAAAAAAAGGGTGTGCAATTTCTGCTCTCTATAAATATGCATTTGTGATCAAACACATATCATATCCACAAACCTGTGTTTCTGCCTGAATGTGTGCATCATCTTAACATTGTTATCATTCCCCTATGTGCCACATACAGGCCTCAGAATAGCCTCATTTTGCTACGACAGAGAGATTATGGTAAGTGTGTTGGCTGTTGTGGCACTGGAGAATTCAAAAATCCGCCCTTTTTTCAAAAAATCCACTCATTAAATCCTTTTCTGCATTCTTCCTCCTCCTCCAGCATGTTGCTTTGTCTCATCAAAAAATAGCTTCCACCACAACTTACGCCCCTGGATCCCCTGCTAGGCTTTAGGATCAGCTCCATGAGTTGAATTATAGAGCGAAAAAGTCATTAAGTTGGATAAAGATACAAAGAATCGATTGGGCAATAGACACTCTGCAGATCTCAGTTGTCTCCAGTCCAGTGCACATAAGCATTCGGGAGGTAAAGTCAGCATGTTGTTTCCAGGTGAGCTCTCCGGTCAGCGCACAACTCCTCACTTATTTATAGGAATCAATAACAACAGACCGGACTTTATGGTGCATCAAGCTTGTTACTGCATTCTTTGTCTGTGTAAAACATTAGATGCAAATACTAACCTGTTAGTATATATAGTTATTTTAGGGTGTTAAATAAAAATAGGACACAAAAGAGGAAAGGTTTTGGGTTCCATTTCAAAGTAATAAATTGGGCTGCAAATCCTTTAAGACAAACAATAAATCCAATGATGTAAAACCCTTAATTCCCAAAAGGAACACAGGCAGTATATAGCCACCAATCTCTTTTATTTCTGTGTGGGCAGATTTAAAATAACGCCTTCGCCTGTCTTGAGCCTTTAATTTGAACAGCTCTGTGGAAACCGCTGGATAAAGAGACAGACTGTTCTAGTCAAAAGGAGTGTTTCTCTCCCTCCTTTCACACAGAGAGAAAGAGGGAGAGGGGTACAGTATTGCTCTCTCTCCCCTAATGACACTTGTTCGCCTTTAACTATGTGACCCACCTGGCCCAAAGTCTTTCCTTATGGAAACTAATGGCCAGTTGAAGCTCTGGTAGGCACAGACAAGCTGTGTGGAATTGTCTCGGAGACGGGGGCAAATCACTTGAGAGCAAAGAGGATTTTGGCTCTAGGTGAGAAAATGTTGTCTTTAAAGCAACTTTCTGTTTTTAAAGGTAGTTTTCCCTCGGCTCAGGTACTATGTTACATTGAAGTCACCCATATCAAACTATGTGAGTTGTTTCTTATCATGACAAGAATATATTTGCACAAGACTTCTGATTACACCTACTCAACAGCAAGTCAAACATTTACATCCACAAGCAATGTGACACTGCTAATTGGAGAGAAGGAGGATGACTCTTCCTCCGTCTGAGATGGGCCAGCATCATCTTGAACCTGGTCAGTGACAAAGTGTCACACTCAGGTGTAATATTGCCCATAGCATGTCACAGTATTGAGCTCACTACACCACAGTGTGCCTGTAGGTGGCTGTGGTGTGAATGAAATATTTGTTTCTCTCCAGGTTTAGCTGTTTCCTGCACAGCAAATGCAGAATGAGTCATTCTTGAAGCATCTCATCCCACTCACAACCTCAAACTGCAGCTATACTGTATCAATACCAGCAGCTTATACATATAGTGAATAATAATTAGCCTACTACATCTGTGTCGTGGCCTATTAAACCTGCCATTCCTCCACCGTTGGGCTTCAGCTAACCTGCAGTAGGCTACATTTCCTGCTGTCTTCGTCTGTGTCTCTGTCAGTCAGTCAGCTCTTTAGTCTCGCTCTGGGAGGACCTTTCAGCTTTTCCAACGATGTGCCTCGGAAATCTGTTTCCAGGGCAACCGAGGTACCAAATACTCTCCCAGCGGCTTCTGGCTAGTGCGTCTTTTGTTTACACCTTTCATATCTGAGTTTGGACGGCGGTGGCTTGAAACAGACAAGGATGGGAAGTCAATACTACACTTAAAAAAAAATCCAAGTGTCATCGACATCAGACTAAACCAGACAAAAAGTATAATTATACTAGTCTATTAATCTGTTTATTTCTGATTCCACCCCAGATGCATCCATGAATTATAAACGACACGTAAGGTTCCAAGTTTCATTTGCACTAGAGGTTGTAAATTTGCATTAGACTCCCCGAAGTATCCAGAGAATCTTAATTAAGCTGCTAGAAGAAAATCAAACATCTCTAAAGCCAGTTGATCCTGCTGCGCAGCCGCGCGCCCTCTCGTGAGAAAGAAGGCTGTTACATTTAAAACTCACTCCTTTCATTATGTAACAGCCACTGAACACAATGTTTGAGTGTGTTTCCTATCATTACCTTCCTCGGTTATTGGATTGATTAAAAACCAGCTCACGTATACCACTTTTAAGCCCTGCGCTTGCGCGTAAAGGAGCCGGGAGCTGTCCAAGTGCTGAAATGAGGGAAAAAAGGCGTTCCACTCCCATTTCTCAACAGAGGACGGTCCTCCACCTGCCAGATATCTCACTTCATGAGTAACAACACTGGCTGACGGGTTTGTCTTCACGGAGCGAGCTTCAATTTCAGGGACAGCGCAGGAAGCGTCAAGTCGACGCGTTTTTGGACTTTCCACAGATCTGATGTTTCTCCACACCTCGGCATCGAGAACTCTATCCTTTGGAGTTTCGAGAAACTAAACTATGATCTGTTGTTGTGTTGAGGAATGTCTCCTGTATTTTTGTGTGACACAAAAACACCCAAACGCCCACGACCTGGCCAGGAAGAGAGCGGAGCTCCTATTTGGATTATGTGTTTGACCAATGTAAACATAAGGAAGAAATAAAGAAGTGAGCACATGGGAAAAGCACCAGGAATGAATCGCTGCTTTATAAAGATTTTTGCAGCTTTAATGACATATTTCACGGAGACAAGCTTCAGGTAGGCCACTTAAAACGGTTTTTACATTTTAAATATATATATATAGCCCATCAACCTTAATAGGATAATGAAGTTAAGCACTGATTAAGGAAACATTATGAAATAAGCAGGGCTTTCTTTGAAGACTAAGTTGGTTATTGCTTCAGAGCTTCATCGAAGTTATTGTGTGTTTTCAACTGTTTGATTTTTTTTGGGAGTACTTGCAATATTCATAAAATATATATGACGTACAACATTGTTTGCTGTACAATTATAATAGTGACAATTACGGACGTAACGATTTTTTTTATTCCACTGTGGCGTCATAAAAAAAATCCCACATCAAATTGTTGTTGAAATATATGTGTAATAACCTTTCATAATGAGACAGAAATATAGCTATTTACTTTAAAAAAGGGATGCCTACGACGTCAAAATCACACCGGATTCGCCTGATTCATGTGTGCGCTTTAACGCATTCCCCAGCTTCTCCGTGCTTGCCCATCACTCCCGGGCAGCTGCTGGGCGACAGATAAGGTTTAAATCCCAGTTTTCAGACGCGACTTCAGCATGATAAAGTGATTTTTCCCTCTGACTGTGTGAGTTTGTTTGTTCCAGAGTTGTGGATGCTAAGGAGCACGATTCCAGATCATCCAACATGTCTCCATCAGACTTTCTGGACTCTCTCATGGGCCGCACGTCCGGGTATGACGCACGAATCAGACCGAATTTTAAAGGTTTGTTCATCACTACCTGTTATTTGGATATCTGTAATACTTCGCTTTACAATGAGTATTATCTTTACCGAAAACTAAGAAAAATGAACCTTTGCCAACATTTACTTGCAGAATCCTGCTATCCCTCTTATCACTTAATCTGTGAGACTTTGATTATTACCTTATGTTATCTGATGCTGCCAGTGTCTTTGATAAGAACAATCAATCACATTAGATGACAGTAACCTGTTTTTTCCTGGCTTGTATTAAATCCCAAACTAACCCTTCATCGTGACATTACATGCTTGCGTCCATTAGTAAATACAATTATGTCAGATAATCCATATCTGCACTCAGTGATCATTCAGAAATAAAAAAGATTAGTGTAAATATCACAAGGATGCCACCTTGACAGGACAAATGATGGATGGTGCCCCTGTGGCAAGGCTGCAGGCTACTGACTTCCTGTGTAGAAGCTGCTGTGATGGTTGGGACACACACAGCATCTGTCACTGGAACAGAGCTGAGCAAGAAGAGGGCTGGCCAAGCCTGCATGGGGCTCAGGCCAGAAGCCACTCTGCCAGGGTCAGGTGGGGGTGGGATTTGTTGGGGGGGTTTGGGGACTCCAGTAGTTGTTGAAGCAGCCAGCCAGTGTAGCACAGGGACTGAGGATTTCTGCAGGATTTCAGCAAACGCATGGCCCAGATCCTGCCTCTCCATCTGAGGGGAAGTGTTGACAAGATTGCTGGAATAGACTTGGAGAGGGGAGGGGGGCGGACTGTTTGGCACAGGGTTGGCACTTTCACGTGAGGGTTGAAGAGAAAGCAATTGTTTTTAATACTGATAACGCAAGCAAACATGGATTACAGGCAGAAAGAATAGTGTTGCCGTTTAAATTGGTATTATCCATAGTTTTTTAGGGCAGGTAAAGCTTCAGGTAGAATCTTCTAGCTAGTAAACAAAACGCTTTTCTATGAACCCACTGCGATGCAAACAGATGATGTTGGCTGCAAACCTGCTCGTCAGACTTTGAAGAGAGTGTTGAACTGTATTTTCTGAAGGCTGACCTAGATTTTCGTGCTGAGTTTGTTGTGAGGAGGTGCTGCTTTATTTTTTCTGCTTCTGCTGTTAAATGTAGCAACCTGACTACAAACTGAGGCAAATATTAATACCAAGTGCCATGCAATATTGATGAGGAAAGCACAGGGGAAGGACAGTGGGAAGGGCTTACACAGCTTATACACTTACAAGAGGGAGACAAAAAAAATACTTTCTGTGACATTAAATGGTAAAACTTGTCAACCTGTCTTGCAGTTCAGACCTAACAATGATATTACTCAGTGAAGCATGCTGGGTTCCTTTCACTCACACTGTTGCGTATAAAATGCTGATTAGGTACAACAACTAATCACTGTGGAGTTGGATAAGTTGATAATTATCGCCATTGGTGAATAATTTGTCGTTAATGATCAGTCATTTAAACACAGGTTTTTGACATTGTTTCCAGGGTATCTTTGGTAGTTTTGCCCTTAAACTGATAAACTTGCTTTCATTGATTATGAATTTATCAACATTGCATCTCTAAATAACTGCCAGTATGTGTGCATGCCTTTTTCACTCTGCATGTATCATCTTCTGCATTTCAGAAAGACATGATGTAGACAAAAAAATAAATTTAAAAGTATGTTCACAGCAAAAGATCACTTGAAGAGATAAGATAGTTACCCTATATTGATTGAAGCAAGATGTCATTAAAAGTTTGACTTTTGCAGACTTGAGAATGTAACAAATATCTGCATATTAAAATGCTCTTGTTTTTCCATTCAAACAGTAAAAAGCTCAAATTAGTCATTTTGAAGTTCTCAATCATTTTACTGTAATATATGTAAAAGTCCAGGAAGGTTATGCAAGGCGATGTGTGTTTCAAACCCTACCATGATCTTTTGTGTTGAACATGTTGCAGCATATAACCCATCCGCTCTTCTATAGAAAAATAGTGCTTGTGTCTATTAGTGCATGAAGGCATACGGAGTAAAACAACAAATTGTTTGCCAACCGACCCAAACATCCAGATCGTACGTCGCCACTGCTCCAGGTCAGGCATCTTTGATGATGTGGTTTAAGGTGTGTTCCTCTCATGTCATTCCCCTTCACAGGTCCCCCTGTAAATGTTACATGCAATATTTTTATCAACAATTTCGGCTCTGTCACAGACACTACTATGGTGAGTTCCTTCTTTGGAAATTTGTCTGATTTTTAACTTTTTGTCGATGTGTTATCTATCCCTCAACCTGCAGGTCCACCAGTTAATGTTACCTGCAACATATTTATCAACAGCTTTGGTTCTATAGCTGAAACTACAATGGTGAGTTGAGTGTTGCATTGGAAATGTTCTTTTGACCCCTGCTCAGGTCTAAAGACGTATTCATCATGTTTTTTTGTTTATTTCTTTGTTTTATGCCAACAAGGAGCTTATTGGCAGGTCCATGTGGCTCAGTGATTATAAATGAGTTCCTTGTTTTCTGGTTATCCCAGTTACTATTAGGTTATTTTCCAATGATGCCATTTATACATATTATTGTCCATGTTAAATAATACTTACAGTAATTTTTAACCGCTAAGCCTCCTGTAACAGTGAAAAGGGGGGTTGGTGCGTCCAAACAAACTGATTTTCAAAATGTGATGTGTGAAGGCGTCTAATTGCTTGAGGGGTAAAAATATAAAAACCTGTGAGGCTGCATTGAAACCCATCACGATCAAAGGATTCATAATGAGCGATAATAACCACTTAGATCATGAATGAAGGATGTTAATTTGTGCAGGAGCTGCAGCTCATAGATTGCCAAGGAATTACACAGCTTTAGACACACAGGCAAATATTTGGAACCGCCAATATGCTGATGAAATGTCAAACAACATAAGGCTCTCTCATCATCATGACATATCAATTACAACGAGAAACTGAGCTTTGTGGAGCTCAGTTTACTAACTACACTGCAAGAGCTTTCCTCATCAGCCCCTACATCTTATAAAATCATCATTAGCTTCTATGATGACTCCTACATAATATAGATTAATATGAAACGTTATTATAAGGTCAATGTTCTTCAAGTACTAGTGTAACATCAGAAAATCATCAAATTGGCCGTGTAAACACATGTATGACATTTAAGAGGATAAATGCTTAATTATATAGAATATATTACGTCTGCATCGGAACTCATTTTCTGCTCATTCTCCATGTTATATTTTTTTTAACTGATCATATATTTTGTTAGCACAAGATAATAACTAATTCATTACAAATAGTAGCTGTTAAAGAAATGTATTGTAAATTACTAAGTGGGAAGTGAAATAATTATTTTTGAGATAAAGTGAATTACGATTAAGTAGCATTAAAGAGAAACACAAGAAAATAATGAGTATGTTAGAACTGTACCCAAGTCAGGAAATACAGCTAATATAGTAGTTTAACTAGAAATACCCTTAAACACACGTGTTTGACTTTCATATGTTTGGTACAGATGCTTGCATGTCGTTTTTTGAATTATCCATGATAGATGCAGTTTTGTGTAGAAACTTTATGAAGACCTAAAATAACCCATGCAACTTTCCAATTACTACATACAAAGAATGAATGATATAAAAGACGGACATCATAGATTGTCCACACTCTTTCACATAACCAATACCATTGCTCTATAAAATATGCAAAGCTGCTTGTCTTCTCTGCAGGATTACAGAGTGAACATCTTCCTACGGCAGAAGTGGAATGACCCCCGACTAGCTTATAGTAAATACCCAGATTCTTCCCTCGACCTGGACCCCTCCATGTTGGACTCCATATGGAAGCCCGACCTCTTCTTTGCCAATGAGAAAGGCGCCAATTTTCACGATGTAACTACGGACAACAAGCTGCTACGGATCTTCAAAGATGGGACGGTTCTCTATAGTATAAGGTGAAGTGTTTATCATAATATTAGACATTGTAAACAGTTTTTCAAAATGTTTTCAGTCACACAAAACCACAGTGTTTGCAGTTCTGTCCAATATTTGAATCAGTTATTTATAGAATTGATAAATCAAAAGTTAACTGAATATAACTAAAATAGGTTTGAGTTGGGCACTGGAGGTCTGTAGCTGAGGTAGGATTCAGAGCTCAGTTGAAAATGATGCTGTAGAGAACCAAAAGCTCTGAAGCATAGACCACCCCAGGGCATGTTCACTTATTTCTTTTCTTACATTTCTTCTCAAACATCAAAGAGCCTCAATGTAAAAGACACAGTTTTAAATGGATTTTATCTCATCACAATCACTCCTTTGAAAAGGCATTATTCACTGAACTACAGTACATCCCCATGCGCAATGTAGATTTTCAATAAGGGAAGACTGATTGGAAGAGGGCATACTAATCTCAGGGGCATTGTTAAGAGACCAAAGGGAAGTGGGAGTCCTTTTCATGTTGGTTTCCCCACACCAAGAATACCGGTCTTTTGTAAAAGCATTGCAAGCCTGAAAAATGCAATCTATTCATGATGGATGACATTTTAGAGGCTCAAAATTCTAGCAAAACTAAGTGCAAGATATGAAAATATGTTTCATTTCATTTCAATATAACTTCAATCTCTCACCGCATTCAATTTTCTCTGCTCTGATGTGACATGTAGCAGATCAATTTTGAGTCCATTTATGGAGCGGCTCGAGGCCGAGCGGTGCTCAGGTGTGGAGGCAGAGCAGGTCAACGGGAGAGATGAAAGGTGGTTAGCCACTTTCTCCATTTCTGAGAGAAAAGACAGAGAGAGGACCGTGGACCACAATGCATCACAGAAACAATCCCTTGCAGTAATGAAAGCGTGATAGGAACCTGCTGAAGGGAGTCCTACATGATATGTCACAGGGTATCACACAAGAGAAAGAAGCACACAATACTGAGATTGAAAAAGAAAAAGGAATGACTGACTGGGATTTAATTTTTTTAAGCATTTGATTTTCAATTCATGTGTCCAACCACTAGATCAAGGTTTAATAAATAAATTACTTTAAAGTTAAATTGATGTAGTCCATTCAATGTATCTTACTGTATCTCTTTGTCTTGCTTCTCAGGTTGACTCTGATTCTGTCTTGCCCAATGGATCTGAAGAACTTTCCGATGGATGTCCAGACATGTACAATGCAACTGGAAAGTTGTAAGTGTTACGCCCCTGAAAAATCTGGTGAAATAATCATGAAATCATTTTTTCACAGAGGAACCTGTAGCCTGTAGCCATTTTTTAAAGCACACAGCAATTAACATACGTTACAATTCACTTAACAGATGCTTTTTATCCAAAGCAATGTACATGTTGCTCAGCTGGGGATTGAACTTTCAACCTTTTGGTTGAGAGGCAATGACTCTACCAACTGAGCCACAGCCGCCCAACATATCTATTAGAAGGAAGAGAGAGAGTAGAGATGTAAGCGCTATCATAGCAACCATAAAATAAACAGAATTTACCATCAACTTAAATATAATTTCTTCAAATATTACTCACTCTAAATTCATAGTTTACAAAATATTCAAAATACAAAAAAGCCATGAGTTCTCCTCACTGACCAGCAGGGGCTCTGCTAGCAAACAAACCCTCACAGTACTGCTTTACAACTATCTGCTAAACTCAGCTTTAACCTATCCATAATTCTAGCTAAACACTCAAAAATTGTAACATACCTGAAAAATGGGAGAAATAATCACGAGTCATTTTGTAACATTTTGTCACCGAAAACTTTTGCTGACTGAGGAAAATGTTGCAATTTCACTTTGCTTGTTGGTGGAGACAGAAGCAATCGATCTCAGAACAGAATAAGACCACTGTGAAGATCACAGATTAACTCTATTGCAGTTAACAATAGAGGATGGAGTATGCATTGTACCGTAATACACACTGTTCAAGCATTTTAAGCATTTTGAGTATGTAAAGGTTTTACTGTTTATTCATGTCTGATCTGTTTACCCTTATCAGATTTTAGAATAGTTGCAAACCAGTTATTTAATAGCTTTCAATGCTTGTGTAGCCTATCAGTTAATTATCTTTTCACCTGTCACATGAACATTGACTACTTCTTTTAATTAATTTTTTTTCTTTCTCTCTCTAGTTGGCTACACCATGAATGACTTGGTCTTCGAGTGGCTAGAGAATGGTGCGGTGCAGGTGTCAGATGGGCTCACACTGCCTCAGTTCATTATGAGAGACGAGAAGGAGCTAGGCTACTGTACAAAACACTACAACACTGGTGAGAGAAAACACACACACAGACACACACACACACACACGTGTTTGTATTTCACAGTGCTGTCACTTCTCCTCATTTGGTAACTGATCAAACATGTGTTATCTAACAGGTAAATTCACCTGCATTGAAGTCAAATTTCATCTGGAGCGACAGATGGGATACTACCTGATCCAGATGTACATCCCTTCCCTCCTCATTGTCATCCTCTCATGGGTGTCTTTTTGGATTAACATGGATGCTGCTCCTGCCAGAGTGGCACTGGGCATCACCACTGTGCTCACCATGACCACCCAGAGCTCAGGCTCTAGAGCTTCTCTTCCAAAGGTTAGCCTTGTTTAGTTGTTTCATCAGCTGATATTTTAAATCTTCACATCTGATATGTGGCGCGCCACGCTAATATCAAATCTTTATGTCTTAATCCTCTACTGAAGGTGCAAAGATAGGAACGTAAAAGCACCAAGGGTTGTACGCATTTGGGAAAAATAGTATTACAAAATAATATAAATAATGGCACATTATTCATGCTTAAACTATAAGGTTCACCCAGATGTTCAGACATAAATGGAATATGAATGGATTTTTTTTGGCATGCTATTTTATGTTGTTGCAGGTTGAGTTTAAACCCTTCCAACATCAAAAACCGGGAACAGACGCAGCTTTGTTATAGAAAATAACACAATTTTCTCTCTTGATTTGGTGGCACGAATCACATTACTTTTACATATTTAATATGTATAAGGATTTCTGATGTCGACCAGCTTAAAGCAAGACTAGACAAGTATTGTTTGTAATCATATTTTTTAAAAATTAACTGGTATATTTTAGTATGGGCTTTGACCAAAACTGCAACTTTTGATACTTTCACAGTTTTAGTTAAACATTTGGTTCTGATAAAAAGAAAAACAGAAAAAGGAAAAAAAACATGGAGGCTGACACGAAAGAAAAACAAACCAGGCAAGGGGCAAACAAAGAGTAAAAGTCAGGAAATCAAGCAGTGGTCCCGGCTTAACAAAGTGCAAAAGCCAATAAGGCAGTTACACTAGTGAAAGTCGATCAGTGCAAATACTGCTGGAGTTGTCAGCAGGACTGGTGGGCAGGTGATAATACTGGCACGAAAAGGAAAAAGCCAAGCCAGAAAAAATGAATCATTGAATGAGGGGATCAGGAAGGTTTCATGACAGATAATATTAATCGTGTAAATGCTAATTAAAGTTGAAAGATAAAACAGGGTAAAGCATCAGCACGACACCTAATCATTATTGTTTATGTATCCTTCATGGCATAATGTATTGGGTATAAAAATGTCTAAATATACATAGATAAATATTTGCTTTTTTTAAATGTGCATAATAGGATACTAAAAAACATTTAAAAGGCAAATAAACTATTTCTCAATAGCTGTATATGATGGCATTCCTAGCATGTATACAAAAGTCAGAATAAGATTATACTATTATTTGTGCGCTGTGTGTTATTTGTTTCTCTGAGTATGACATGCTGACAATATTTGACAGACAGAGAACTGAGTCAAAACTCAGACAAGTATGAAGCCAAAATAGAAATCAACACAAAGTTGACAAACCAGCAATCAGTGAAATATATGTGGGATGGTTTATGACTGTTTGAAGTACTTGGGTGGGATCAGTGGTGTTTACATCATGAATATACCCTGCATTAAACATTTGTATCACAGTACTGATTATGTTGGTACATTACTGACAATGTTGATACTGTGCTAGCTTATTTTCAATCAGGGTAAACTGTGGTGCACATACGTATAGTGAGCAGTGAGAACAGTTCTTGATGATCAATCACTCTCCACATCAGCACCAAATGCCTCAGCCATGTCACAGAGGCTCTCATAAAAGACATGTATACCTATAAATATTTAAAGAGAAGCCTTTGAGAGGCTAGATCCATGACAACCATAACTCACTATGCTTCATGTACCCTGAAAAAGCTGAGTTGTTTTCTTCACATGCTAATCAGCCGTCATGACATTAGCGGGTCACACTGATGAGCAGGAAAGGCTCTCAATTGTCTTCTTGTTTGCTCATAGAAAACAGATCAAAACCAGTGCTAGAGGTACTGATGCTACTGTTGCCTTTCTACTGATAATTAAAGCAGCAATTATTTCCCGCTGTGTAAGTCCATGCAATTGCTGACATTCCTGGCAGCTCAAATATACTTGTTGGCAAACACTTATAATTCTAATTACAATAATTAAGGAGCTCCAACTCGCATAAAAATCAATATTTAAAAAAATAATTGTAGATCTAAAAGATCCAGGACTCAGAATGAATACAGAAAGGTGTATACCAATATTTAAAGTCAAAGCACACCTTCATACTGCACTTGAACTGTTAGCTGATGCTGTCATCCTGGGGTTCTAAGAAAAGAAATCTGTTTTCTCTCCTAGGTCTCTTACGTGAAAGCCATTGATATCTGGATGGCTGTGTGTCTGCTCTTTGTATTTGCTGCATTGCTGGAATATGCTGGGGTTAATTTTGTCTCCAGGCAACAGAAAGAGTTCCTTCGCCTGAGGCGAAGACAAAGGAGGAATCACAAGGTAGGCTTTCAAAGTTTACAAGGTTGCTGTTTGGTTACCTAACTTTTTACTAGCGTTGTTGCTCTCTGGATAGCAGGGTCAATTGGTCAGATGCAGCACATTTTTGTCTTGACTGGAATCTCTCAGTAGCTATAGAACTGAATTTTTGGCAGATATACACAATACGCTAATCTCTACAAAAATATATCTGAAGACTTACATAAAATATAAAGGGTAGAAGATTTCTGGGGTTGGAAGGATTCTTGTAGTTATCATAGAGGGATCACTGTTCCTGGATGGATTGGCATGACTTTTTTTACTTGACTAAATGTCATAAAACCAATTTAACAATCCCAATTATTCCCAATGCTTTCATAAGATTTACATTATACTCAAGTGGTTAACCATTCATTAGCATTAGGCTACCTGGATAGATTTTGTCTTTGCATGTTATGAAAGTTCAAAGTGAAGTGACCATAAAGAATCAAAGCACATTTGAACTGCAGCCTTTTAAAAAGCCCAAGCATACTCTCACTGTTTCACATGTGGATGTTTTTTTCCAGGATGATGACATGCATGAGGGCCGCTTTAATTTCGCTGGCTACAACACGAATCAGTGTCTGCCAACGAAGGATGGCTCAGCTGTTCAGAATGCTGCTCCAGCTCCCAACCCTCCACCGACAGTCCCCAAAGACATCGACACCATGAAGAAGAAGTTTGTGGACCGAGCCAAGAGGATAGACACTATCTCTAGGGCTGCTTTTCCTCTGGCCTTCCTCATCTTTAATGTCTTTTACTGGGTTACCTACAAGATCATCAGGCATGAGGACATCCACAGTAAACAGTAAAGACTTCTTCCTGTGATAAACCTTTACTTCTCATTTCTCAGATTGAGAAATGCTCAGAAAGCACAGTGAGATGAGATGAGATAGGAGACTGTGCATTGAGAGGACCATGGTGATTATGGAGGTGTTCTTTCAGGGATTATGTATGTATGTTTATGCATTAAAAGGCGATGCTCTTGTGCAGATTACATGAACAGCTCTTGGGACAAAGATGCTTTTTTTGTTGATGTTGTACTGCTGCATAGTGTTTCCTGACTAAATCTGGATAAATGGTTTGAAGTCAACGATAGCAACATGCTGGAGAACACAAAACAATGTTTTTTTAAAATAATTCTTCCATGGTGTCAGTGCAACCAAGGAACAAAGGCACATTCCATGAATTTGTAAGAATAATGTAGCTTAGTCAGATCCCCAAAAACCTTTTGGAATGGCTAATAGGGTATTTCTTAAAAAGGATGTCTAGGACAGTTTTATATGTCTTGGCAAGTCCTCTCTGTTTCTTCTTCTAAGATATTCAGTCAGAAAGCACATACAGATGCATCCTTCAGACAGTTGGCAGCAACACACGTATATTTCAGGCATCAGTGTGATAAAAATCTGGATTCAGGAATTGGATACCACATTTTTTCTGAAATACCGGAGGCCTTAGATATCAAAGCTAAGATGAGATGAAATGCTGTGCTTCTCTATTTTTGCAAGAATCTCCTCTTGTTCAGTGGTCTCACAGAGCCGAATGCAGTGTTTAAGCTTTTTCTACCTGTGAACAGATACCTGAAAGAACATGTTGTATTATATAAATCATATTCATGGCCAACTGATGTCACTTGAAAGTAAATGTAATTTTATTCAGTAAGAGTTAAAAATATCCTTAATCATTTTTAAATAATTGAATGAATCCACTCCTATGTGTGACAGGTTCATCAAAGTATGAAGGTTTTGAGCAGTGTGTAGGTGAGCCTACAAACCGGGGACATGCACAGCATTTATCAGTGTTGTCATTCGCCCACATTCATATGAATTCATTTATACTCCAGGTAAATATTCCAGGTATCTTAGATATGGTTTTAGAATTTGAGACTATGTTTTGTAGTTTTAGTCGGATTCAATATTTATTGTAATGGAGGGGAAAGTTATGTTCATATATATATATATATATATAAAACAAATGCTTTATGTACTTCTTCAACCTTTGCTGAGGACTGTTTACCTTCACATCGTGTTTTTCCCCAGATTGAAACATCAGTAAAAGACAGATTTCACACTACTGAGCAGCTAAAGGTCCTTACACTGCTGATGTATTGTGGTGAAGAACTCTTTCTTGAATGCTATTTAATGAAAAAAAAACTGTTACACACTGGTCTTTTCATCAATAAAATTGACTGTGCACTATATTTTCTTTATTTCCACGTCTCCTGTGATGGATAAAGTAGAAGATTCAGCTTTGTTTTGTGTTGTCATGCATGTGTTGAAGAGGTGGAACACATTGTTTTCTTCTCTTATAAGAAATAAAAAGAGGGATACCTTTCAAGAAAAAAACAAAAGCACATAAAAATGCTTTCTGTGCCTGGTCTCAGATCAGATCAAAGAATGTGACAAACACAGTCTCTTCTCCTCAGCAGGTTTATAAGTCAGGGTGATGACACACGGCATGGATCGCTGGGTGGCCTGGGGTGACACAGATATGATCTGACAGAGGGTTTCCATTAATGCATGATAATGGGGGTTATACCTACCTTTTCAATAGAAAAACTGAGGATTGTATTCACAGAAAAACAAAGGAATACTTTTATAAATCCATGCTAAAGATGATGCTTTTTTATTTTTCCATCTGCTGTAACTGATGTGAGTTTTGACAAAAACAGGAATAATGCTAATGTATCATTCTAAAAGAGATAGCAGTGGCCACAACTGCTCTTGATAAAATTGATGGTGTTTTGGTCTGCTCGCTTACAAAACAGCGACAAAAACGTCTCCTCCTTACTTTAACTCTCTGATCCAGGTCTACACTCCCTCCCGCCCACTACGCTCTGCCATTGAGAGGCGTCTGATCCAACCTTCACAACAGGGTCCTAAGTCTCTGACTAGACTCTTCTCCTCTGTCGCCCCCCGGTGGTGGAATGAACTTCCAAACTCCATTGGATCTGCAGAGTCCCTCTGCACCTTTAAGAAAAAGCTAAAGACCCAGCTCTTTCATGAATACCTACTAACTTAATGATGATGGTCTCCATATTATTGATGATGATGATGGTAATGACGATGGTTTTTGTTTGATAATGACGACTTATAAGATGGTTTCTATACTGATTAGAGCTCTCAAGAACTGCCGTCAATGTTGTGCTTTGCCTCTGGTCACTTCCTGTCAGCACCTGTGTGTCCAATCAGACTCAAAGCTGATCGTTTGCTCTTACTGACATTGTTCCCTTTTTTCTAGATCCTTGCTTGTGTTGTTCTTACTATCTGATGTACGTCGCTTTAGATAAAAGAGTCTGCTAAGTGAATTGTAGAATTGTAGAATCTACCTGCTGGCCAAGAAAAGGCTTCCAGAAAACTCACATCTTCAAACTTATTTTTTAAAGCCTTGCTTTAAAGGGGCTATATGTAACTTTCAAAAATACTGCATTTGTAGCGGAACCGCATGGCCGTTTGGCAAACTGCACCAGTAACCTGTTGCTCGCTCTCCTTCGCATGCTCGTCATACATGCTCGTACGTACACAAACGAGCATCATCATCGGCCGCGAAACACTGGATATTTACTGACATAATGTTTACAGAGGAGGTAAGTGGTCATACACATGTGAAAGTCTGTGTGTCTCCGGGAGAAGTGTGTGGAAGGCGGCCTCTGGCTATATCGGGAGTGTGTGATGAGTTTGTACTGTTGATCTCTGTAAGCAGAGCAGAGAGAGGAGGACGTTGAGAACATGCATAAAATGTAACTTTCTGGAGCTTTCGCGGAAAATACGACCCGGGGAAACTTTTTATACAGGCAACACAGATAGACAGTGAACATCTACTGTTTCACATCAGTTAACCGTTCGCTTATTAATGGGCGATAAAAAATTATTTATACATTAAAGTTACATATAGCCTCTTTAATGTGATGTCCACCTTTTAATTTAATTGCTTTCACTATTTTAGTTGGATGTGTTTATATCTGTTTTATTAGACTTCAATTGTTTTTCTTTGTGCCTCCTCTACCATTGATCATCTGTCTGTCTCTTCTCTGCTGTGTTTTTTTGTACATATTTTGCCCTCTTGATTTAACTCCTTACTGACTATTAATTGTCATGTTGTGTCTGTATAATGTCTGGATATCTGCTGTGTTGCCTTCAGAGTTTCCTGTTTTTGCTTTGATTGTCAAACATTTTGTAAACTCATTTTCAAAGGTGCTATGAAAGCAGAAGTGAAAGTTTTATCTTAGATGTATATCATATAGCACACTATTCATTGCATTACTTTGAAATGCAATGATCCTCTTTCAAGACGTGTAAGGTAAAATTTTAAAGCATACCCTGTGGTAGTTTAATTGGGAAAGCTGCATAAATCATCCAACTACTTTTTTAATGCTCATTGCACAGGGATTAAAAACTAATCAATTATACTAATCCTCACATGGAAGTACCATCCATTTCACCGCTGCAGCCTTAAATCATGGTCAATTATTATTCCTATTTCAATGTGCAAGGATGCAACAGTCGTCATGCAATCAAGTTCAGTATGGTGGCTTATGACAGGAAAATTATTTGCAGCTTATAATTGTGTTTGGGAGGGAAACAACTTTTCTATGATTCATTAAGATTGAGACAGGCTGCTTTACGAGGTCTGAGAGAGGCATGAAATGAGAGTTGCCATAGCAACTGCACAGTAATTGAGAAGGCCAGTGTGAGAGAAAAGCGAGAAATTAATGGGAGTTAAAAACACTGGTGTACAATTTTTGCCAAAATTGCATCTCTAAATATGACACTCTATTAAGAACCAGTCTATAAAAAGTATTTAAGCAAAAAAAACCTGCAGATTCTGCTGTTTTGTTCGGGGTTTATTCAGAGGATTAAGCTTCCATTTAAATCTTTAAGCCACATAAACAGGCACTGTGTGTAGGTAATATATGGGATACCTGCCTTAAAAATGCTGTAAACACACAGGACTACATGGGCAGAGTCGGTTGGTGGGGGATTGTATTCTAGCTCTAGTTATTGATCTTTACAGGGTAGGCTTGTTATTAATCGCTTTGAAGCAAGTGTCTATTAAGGCACACAGACACAGTTTTGCTCCGTGTGTAGAAAAAAAACTTCAAACACATAAACATAAAGCAGTGTCTGAAAAAACAACTTTTCAGTACAGCTAAACCATCTCCATGACGATTGCTTCTTAGGATGATGTGGAAACAACCCCTTTAATCAGACATAATAAAAAACCCTGCTCATAAAAATGTAATAACTTTTTTTTCTCATTTATTTTTCACAGGGATAGGTGTAGAAAAGTAGTGAGATTTTTGTCTGTTTTCTCTCAATAACCTTTAAATAGTTTATCTATCATTATGGATGTCTTCCTGTCAAGTGGTGTGACTTGCAGCAGGTAGGAGCGGTTCCTCTGCTGGCCAACACTTTGAGGCGTTTAAAAATGACTGTATCCTCATTGCTCTGTATTTTTAGAACTGATGATGAACATGTGCAGTTTTCATGCTTGACAACAGTGTTGTCTTGCTGTTGCTGCTCGGAAAATCAGGTGTAAAAGTGTGTTGTATGTTGAAGTGTAAACTCTTCAATCAGAATAAAAAAAGAATATTTAAACATGAGACAAGCTACAAATATTGTGTATTAGTATGACATCATCATATAGACTTCCTCTTAGCACCCCCCAACTGAACTGACCCTTAGCACCCATGATGATAAACTAAGAAACAAAAATGGTGGACCTTGTTTTTAGAAATGTCTTGTTGTATTAAATGTATCTTAAGCATTGACCCTGTCATTCAAGACAAGTTGTGTTTAATGTTTGACACAACTTAATGACTAAGGGCTTTTTAAAATACATGTCAATTTGATGGGCAAAACTGTCTAACTAATGGCTGCTTTAGAGCTATTATTACTCATTAGCCTCTGTCTTTGTTTGTTTGACTCCATGAGATTCAGAGTCAAGAGGAGAGGAGCGACTGTGACCCCGATCAATAACAGTCGACTGCAGGCTCAGACCAGACCAGTGCCCTCATCACACTGCATTGATTTAGACACGGCTTAGGGATACCATTCATCATTATGGATGTCCTGTGTTATTACCAAAGGTGCAATCTGTGAAACATATGTAAACAAAAAGGTCAACCCACCAGGTGAAAATAAAATGGTACAAAAAACTGGAACCTTATCAAAGTGACAATAGATAAGAACTCAATTTAGCATCATAATGAGTCATACAGTTGACGTTGGTCATGTTTGAAAAACAGCAGTGAAACAAATGTGTAAATTATTGTCTTTTGTAAAGCAAGACCTTTAACCCAGTTTTATTCTAGAACTCAAGCACTTTAATTATTAAGAATATCTGTCCAAAAAAATGAAATAAGAACTGAGTCCTTAAAGATTTAATTACTAATACAATTAAATACAACGATATCCAATGCCAATATTTTTGAATTACATTTTAGTTAGATGTAAATATAGATATCTTGAACCCTTTTCACAGGGTCTCCCGAAAAACTCTGGAGATTTGGCTATCCGGAGGTTCTTTAGGCTATGTGTGAATGCAAACAGACACATTTTTCGCACAGACTTTACCCAGAGTTTCTCCTCCAGACCCCTAGTATTTTATCCGCAGAAAGTCCGAGTGAGCTGACGTCTGAACGTGGCAGCGTATACATATTTCAACTCGAACAATAGAAAGAGAGTGACGTTTACATACAGTGACTGTCTAAAGTGTCTGCACGCCACCACTACGATCTCCGTGCACGCAATTAAACGGCTGCATTCTGTTTGTCAGTATGTTGTTCTCCTCTCTTTAGTGGATGTTGTCATTCCATTAGACTACACATAGTATTGATATAAAGGCAAATATTCTCATTATAATGTCGTGTAGCGGACTCTGTTGCTACGGCCGCTACTTCTGCGTTGTTTATTTACGTCTTACCTCAGGAAATCCCCACCCCACCCCCTGACAGGGAAAGTCCCCCGCTGTGAGGAGCATATGTGAACGGCTAGTTCGGGAGAATCTATAGATGCTATCCGGATATTATCCAGTAGTGCATATGTGAAAACTGCTTTGGTGAGTCCAAATTGCTTAAGAAAAATATTGGATAGTTATGTTTTTTTTTTTGTATTTTCAAAGTTTTTACTGAGTTTTAATCTTTTTTTTTTTCCTGGCAGAAATAGACTTCCATACTAAGGTAACAGTAAATGGCTGGCATCCACAAAAGGTGTGACAAGATGCAGTCGATTGAAAAATGAATGTGTCAACTTTCAGAGAGTTACATCAGTATGGGCTTTTTTTTATACTTTAAAAGCAGTGAGAGTATTTATCTTTGTTGTTTTCATTACCCATTAACGTGAGGGGACTTGAGCGGCAGGTAGAAACCCTGCAGTCTTCTCAAAACACTCAGAGTATTAGAAGTTAGCAGGTGATAAAAGGATGACAAACCTTATATTTGACTCTGGGTGTCAGTCAGCGCTTCAAGAGAACACCAGTACGACAGATTATCTTTTTCACAAGTGAGCCATTTCTTCCAAACCATTTACCACATCAGTATCATTAAGGCTGTGAGACCACGAGTTATGTACTGGACAGAACTCGCAAATCTTCTTTGTTGCTAGAGGTGACAGATGACTGTACAGCAGCAGATAAAGAAAAGGCATGTGTGTGGTTGTGGGGGGTGGGGGCTGTTTTCTGTATTTGAGGGAGTTAGGGGCAAAACAAGGTGTTGGAGTGTGATCAATGTGCTCAGCGGCTGATGTTGAGCTGTCAAAACTCAACAGGAAACGCTAACAGTAGCTTTATTTCCACTCTAATTCATTAGATTTTGTATTTCTGCTAAACTTAATTAATACACAGATGAATTATGTAACACTCTGAGAAACCATGAATATGGTACTTCGGGGTAATTATGCTTCAGGTATGTTTAGGAGAGTCCTCTGGCAAGAAAAGTGATAAATTAAAAGTGAAAAACGGAGAGAAAATAAAAACTTTCTTAAGCTAAACACTACTGTTCATGCTTCTACAGAGTAAGTGCATTCAGTAAAGATGACCTCATATTAAGTATAGCTTGATGTTTACTTGTAAAATGGCATTTAGACTAAAAGTGCATCATTATAGATGACAAATACATCGAAGGACTGTTTTTATTTACATCATTTCAACCACAAATAAATTAACCATGAGGGGAAAAACACTTAAAGCTTTCAGTCAATGCCAGCCACACGGATGTATAACCCCTTGCTCTACCATCATCTGCTGTCGTCATTCAGAGCACAAACTCCAGGATGAAAGCAGTCTCTATGTCTCCTGCTGAATTGCAAACAGCAGCAGAAGAGATTAAAGAGTGTTTTTGAACACAGAGAGTCTAACGGGACATGAACAGAAGAATAAACTGAGGGGTGAGCTGTATCACGCTAGTATTAAGGCTGTGATACCCCAAGAGACTGTCTGGTAGAGTAGGCACACACAGAGCTGAACAGACATAACAAAGCTCGCAACAGGGGCAGCTCTCAGTACAGTTGAAAGGCACACAGCATACATTATGATTACAGTTTGTGTTCACAAACAGAATTCACTTTGGGATTATTAAGCACATCTGCAGCACATTAGCTGAACAAAGTCCTCTGAGTGTCTAGAAGAGTTGCCAAATCTACATCAAGCAACACTTTAAACATATTTTGTGTTAGCCTACGATACCTCTCCATGTCCACCAGGGGGCTCAACCTCATCCTGCTCCTCTCCACATCCTCCTGCCACATCTCTCTGACCTTCTGTAACCCCCCTAAAGAACCTGGATCAGGGCTGTCCTCCTTTCCAAAGCTCTTCTTCTCCTCCTCCTCTTCACAAAGTAGTGATGACACACTCTCTCTGAGAGACATCACTTCTTTTTCCAGGGCCAAGGAAAATATCTGAGCTGCTTCTTGTCCTCTTGTTCCTTTGACGGGCTGGATTGAGCAAGAGTCAGGGAGGTAAGCCAAGAGGGAGTCCAAGAACTGGAGCATCTGTAACTGACTGCAGAAAAATATAATATAAGAGAGAAAAAAATGTATACATTATTTTTTTTTTATAAATTAAAATATGATGGTTGACGTCTCCTGGTGTTTTTTTTCATCATTTCAGTAACTTGTGTTTGTTGTGTCTGTTTCTCGCCCATCAACCTGTTCAGACTCAATATTACAGTCATTTTAAGCGTTCAGCTTGCCAGAAAAACCTCATCACTTTGATATTCAGTGGAATAACACTCTGACGTGCATCCTAGTCAACTTCAAAGCCTTGTCAACTTGGAATCAATTAATAATAATTGAGCAGTACCCACTTCTACTTGCCAAGCTACCTACTTTAGCTCCTTTAGAATAAATTACAATTATTCAAGACAGCAGCTGGTAATAGAGCTTGAACTAATACAAGGAGCCGGGATATCGTCGATTCTAAAGGGAAAGAAATCCTCAATTTACCACATTTTCTGTTTTACAGAGTTTGAGAATGAAAACCAAATCATCTTCTCACAAATCAACATAAAAAAGCCGTTCTGACAATTGAATATAAAAGGTCAAATTAAGTGTTATCAAAAGGCTCTCTCAGCAGATATCTAGTGATGGTGGAGATCATTGTATTTCGAGTGGTTCCCTCTTTTGTTTGTTTTTGTGCGCGGAATAGACAATCCTACTTATAACATGTTATATATCCAAAAACACAATGTAATCCCCACACACGCATGGAAAAAGGGCTGGCAGTGAGAGATATGCATGACAACCATGAATTAAATGTATTTTTAAGACATTAAAGACACACATTATCCATTGTGTTAAGTCCCAATTAAAGTTAAAATAAATTGTTTAGAAAAAGGACAAATCCATAGAACCCTGAAGACAAAAATACATCCTTTTACTGTACCAACTGAGCCCTGAACAGAATCTAAACCATTCAGACCGCTAACTGTGAAGTCAGTTACACTGCTGGTATCTGTAAATAAAAATGATTTACCTGGAGTGGACAGACAGCTCCCCTTGGAAAGGGGTTATCTGATGCCAGTGCAGCAGCATGGGAGAACATGTTACTGCAGAATTCAACAGTGGATATTGAGGGTTCACGTCTACCCTTTTACAACCCTCTCTCCTCTGAATCCAGCCTTCAATATCACTTAGGCTGTAATCTGGAGAGTCTATGTCGAAGACCCAGCGATCCAGCGCTGCCATCAGACTCAGCGAGTCCTCCAGAACCTCATCTGTGCACAAAAAAAGAGACAACAGTGAAAATCCAATGGTACAAATTAGGAAATCAAGTTGTAGGCATTTGTGATTTTACCCATTTTGAGTTCAGGATTTTGCAACAATCGTGTTTGAAAACCATTGCATACGCTCAAAGCAACATCACCACAATGCAGGACAGACGGTGTTTGGTTGCTCACAAGGGCAAAAGCATCTCGTCTCTGGACGTAATGGAGCATGACACGACACTTGACACAGCCAGAGTTCAACAAAGGTGTCAGTGTGGTCACAGCAGTCACAGCCAGTCTGCAAGTGTTGAGATCATTGGATCTGTTGGAACTGTGCTGCCTGCTTTTTTTTGCTGCAGGCTCTGGGAACGTGGAGGCAGAAGAGGAGGAGGATGAAGAGCTGGGAGAAGGGAGCCAGAAGACTTGGCTCTGGGTCTTGATGACTGCAGGCGCTGAGCTCTGGTCTGTCTCTGTCAGGACGGATAAGCTCACACTGGCCAATGGTCTGGAACAAAAATAACACATCACTTGAAATCAGATATCACATGAAATGCAGGTAACCAGACCAGAAATCAAAGAAAACAGGTACAAAAATGCAGTTTGTTTTGTAATATAGATGTCAAACAAAACCAATGTGTCCAGCCGGTGAGGTGCTGTACAAGTGCACCAATCAAATGAACGGCTTTGTTAGTTAAACCTCCATATAATATCAAAGCAAAAACAGGGACACGTAGAAGGAGTAGTCCAATGGCCTCTTGTTTCAATAAAAAGGAATTATGGATTAATTGCTGATATACAAAGTTATACTTAGTAGTACTTAAGTAGATTTTTTAACCTCCGGCCATGATCTAGCCACCTCAACATTGGCTCCATCATGTTTCGGTTCTGACAAACCTAAACAGGCAGCAATGATATAGTTGGGCAGCTACACAGTTGGGAAAAAAATGTTTTATGTAAAAATCGAGATTCTTATCTTCTGAGATTATGAATCGATTCATAACTTCCAAAAATCAATTTATTTATTTTTTTGGCTAATCAGACACTCCCTTCTAAGTGCTAAGGTTAGCTCTTTAACTCAGTAGAAGGCCAAATGGAACAGCAAGAAATTCAGCCAGATGAATGGAGTAGATCCTGAAGTATGTACTAATTCAAAAATAGACTTGAATTCATGGATCCATGAATCCAGAATCATTTTGAATAGAAAATAGATCTGAATTGAATCGTGACCCCCAAGAATAGAAATCGAATCGTGAGACACCCAACGATTCCCAGCCCTACTAGATATAACGATCAAGTGCTGCATTACTGCACAGACCTGGATCCACTCGACTGGATCAATTAATTTTGTGCGATAAGAATTTCAAAAGACTCAGAAACAAGCTTTTAGATAGAGATGAGCAATGCCTCGATTCAAATACAGAAAAATAAAAACAATCAAAATGCAAATTCTTGTTTACACAGAGCTGTCAGTGGTTAGTATCACTCCCACAACCAGTCGATCCTCAGCGATGCGATGCCACAGCTTGTCAACTTGAGGTTTTGAAGACACTGCTGGCATGTCTCGTTTCTTGTCATCCAAGCCTTCATCCTTTGACTCATCGTCACAGTCCCACAGAGCAACAAGGCCTTCCTGGACAAGGAGCGCAACCACTATAATCAGCAATGACAAGTGTGTGACAGCATTGACAGCAATAGCAGTTTGCATCAGGCATTTCAATTTGAACAACAGCCCATTAGGTGCCCATGTAGTGGACTTTCTTAAAGGCTATTAGAGAACAGGGAGTGTGCAGTGTCACTTTCTGACAAAACACAGTACAATCATTGAGGCAAGCATTTAGATTGTGAGGCATTTAAGGTTAGCAACAAAACAGCAACTAATGCATTGAAAACATAGGAAATGATAATATAAGCAAAACTTTAAAAGTAAGAGGAATTACCGTAAAATCCGGAATATAAGTCGCACCGGTATATAAGACGCACCCTGTTTTGAAGGTCTCTTAAAGAGAAAAAAAAGTTTAAACTGTTTTCCTGCGTGACGATTTATATTGTGTTAAGCGATGTCTACAACGTGCAGTTTCTGTGCAGCTGTGTCGTTCTTTCTGTTTTCATGTTCGGGAGTTTGCGCTCCTACTAGCTACAGTACGGTAGTTGAGCTCTCAGCCTGCAGGGAAAGTTGTGACTTGTGAGGCACGGACTCCTAGCTTGTGAGTCGTTCTGCCCGACTCCGCTTGTCACTCTTTAACTTTAATATAGGACTCTTCCAATCAAAAGAACACTCCACAAGGTTTATTTATGAAACAATATACCACTGTTTCTGTAAATGCATGATTATGACCTCGTGAGGGAGAAAAGATGTGGAGAAAGTCGTGCAGCCAGCCCAAGACTGTATGTCTGCAGCCTGGTCTGTGTCGTCGTCTTTCCCAAGACAGCGTGTACTCAGCTTTCAATACACAATGAATGGGGATGGGTTTTTAATCACTTCAGGTCGCAGTGATAGGGCTGCTGCACCCGCGGTAATGACGGCGCGTGTTTCAGTATTTTATACTGGTGTATTGGTTGCACCGGTGTATAAGACGCAGACAACTTTTAAAAGGTCCCATATTATGCTTTTTCTGGTTTTATATGCTCTTTAGTGTGTTTTCCAAGTGTCCTGTGCATGTTTAGGCACATCTATTTGCAAAAATTCAAAGTCCTTCTCCTAGGCTTCTCCTACGTCCTCCTGTTAGCTGCAGCATTAGCTGCATGTAACGCTCGGTTCTAGCCCCCTTCGAAAAAAATTTGCCAGTGTGACGTCTTGTCAGTGTGAGATCACTGATCTAAGCCCATTGGCTCGTTGTGGCAAGCCCAGCAGCTCATGTTGCAGGCCAATTAACTTCTGTAACACGCCCACAATATGCCGTAGCCTGCGGTAGCACAGTAGTGCTAAGGTGCTAATGTTTTTGCTCGTCCCCTCGGAGCCAAAGTGGCTGCATTCCCAATATGGTAAAAGGGGCGGGACATTTCCAAGAACCGTGCTGAGCGACTGACCAATTATGGCAGAGCCGACAGGCTGACCAATCAGGTCAGACTTGGCACACGTGGGGACTCTGAACGTGGGCACTTCAGAGCCTTAGAGAGAGAGTCAGAAGCGTGGGCATAATATGGGCTCTTTAAGACAGAAAAAATAGGTATTAAAAGTGCGTCTTACACACCGGATTTTTCGGTACGTGTTTTTCAGTGCAGGCATTTAGTCTTGTTTTCTCTATTCCAGCCTCATGAAAAATGCTGACTGCCTCAGCCTCATGGGGGATGCCTTTTTAAATATGACTGCTTATCAACATGAAAGACAAGTGTTGGAATGAAAACCTAAACTGAGGGGAAGGAAGGTGGGAATAAGGATTTATTTCCTTTATTGATAGGGGATACCGAGCTTAAGGGAGCCAGGAATTGTGAGATAGTCATAGGCATGACATGCAGCAAAGGGCAGGGGCTGGAATCAAACAGCTGCTACTGCAGCGAGGACTTACCCCCTACATGGGGTGCATGCTCTACCAGGTAAGCTACAAGGGCTCACCAGGAAAATAAATGTTTTCCTGTATAATAAATAGGAAATGGGCCTATTCATATGTGTTTATGTTCTGTAATATGCAGTGATGTGAAATCACTCCTTGGGTTGATTTTGAAAAAGTGTCATGCAGTGTATCCATCTCGAGTGATAAGGAAATTAATACATAGTTTAATGTACTGTTTTTGAACATTTTTGCTGGGTAGATGGAGGTCAAAATTATTGTTGACAAAATTTTAAAATTTTAAATATTCCCTAATGAAAATTAAAAAATAACTTGTGTTAGAAAGTAGCAGCAGCAGTATCTTCCTAAATCCAAATTCTGGGATTTTGGACTCCAAATGCAGAATGTTTCTTTTTATTCTGTTTTAATTATCTGTGAATATGTTTCCTTTAAAGTCTGTATCTGTCTATAATTCAAAATATCAGATATCCATTAAAGCTCTGTTTTTAAATAGAACTTTCAAATGACTCACTCAAAGAGCAATACAATTAAGAAAATAAAATTATCTTGAAAATAACAGAGCTAATACTGGAATCGTATTGTTGTGGTTATTATGTCATAGGAAGTCTTGTCCCAGCACTACAGCACAGGTTTATGTCTACTATACGCTCACCTAGCCTTCTAAAAAAAACTTGCTTAATAATGCAGTAGGGCAGGCTGTTTCTTGCAGAAACTAGACTGTTTTATATTTTTTTACATAAACAATACCTGCTCAGGTGTTGTGACTACAGGTTCTCCTTCTGCAACACCACCAGTGAGGACTCGGAGCGACTGCTGCAGCACCCTCTCCTTCACGCTCTCTTCTCTTTGAAGCTTCTGCAGCACTGTCAATCCACTCTGAATTTTTAAAACATGCAGGGTTTACAGCATATACTGAAAATTTAACATAGTCCCTGAGAAAGGTTGTAACACATGTAAAAGCAATCAGAAGTTCTATGACTATTCTCATAATCATGACTCCACAAAAAACAGTAATGTTATTTCTGCCACTTTAAAATAAAGACGAACAACAAGTGTTCTACAAGCTTTTAGTTACTCACCTGTAATCTAGACTCTAAAGCTTGAAGAGTGAGGAGATGGTTTTCTGGTGGAGGAGTTGTCCTCGGTGCTCTGTTTTCCTGGTTATTCTAAATCACAAGAACACACTGTCACAAATGAACGCTTCATTGAAATAGCATAGCCAATGTGATGAAAAAATTATGCCTTACAGCAAATGAGATGCCACAAAGGTCAGTGAGGAGGAAATTTTCCAACGGGTGTCCTGATATGCCTTGGTCTTTAAAAACCAACAGCATCTGATCCGTTCCACATCCCACAAAGTCATCCACGTGGACAGAGCCTACACCAGACCAATGTGAGGCTATCTGGTAGGGAAGGGAACAACAGGGTAGGTTAACAAATGTACTTACAGTAAGCTATAAGAAATACAAACAGTGAATAAATATTGAAACCTGATTTTTGCTTGCCTTAAATGTCTCCCTCCATACAGCGCATACGTGTCCCTGATGAAAGTATACAACAAACAGGAAGCCACAGCTTCCCGTGTTGACCACCTGGATATTTTCTGGTTGATCAAAGGGAAGTTGGCATGTCTCTTTCACAATACCATTCTCAAAATAAACCAGCTGCTTATTAGAAGTTGCTGCGACCACATCAGATTTCAACACATTTTCCTCTTTTTCAGCTGACAGCACCAGGATGCACTGTGTGATGCATATGTATGGGTGAGGCAAAACCATAGTGCCATCAAACACGTGTCCGCTCTCTACAAAATAGCACAGGATTAGGCTTCTAGGCTGATTATTCAATAACTTTTCTGAAATGTTTTGCTGTCCGAGAATAAAAACCCTTTCTTTGTGTAGGGGGAGCTCTCCAAAAATACTGTGGGAAAACTTAATGGGTATCTGCCTCACTTCTCCAGCCTGTGGAGATGTATAGAATACATCATCAGCGTGACTCCACAACACTGTTGGGCCATGAAGGATAGCCACGTTTTCCTTCATTTGATAAGGCAGTTTAAACTCAATACAGGGCTCCAGGCGATTTGAGCTGCCTAATGTAAGTAGACTATAATGATAGCTATCTCCTTTCTTACTCGTCTTCGTCACTAAAATACACGGTGTTGTGACTCTTTCCCGAACATTTATTACGCATTTACATCCTACAATATCCACATGCGCTGGGGTTTTCCCTCTAATTACAGCCGCTCCGTCAGCTGCCTTCATGAACCTGTTGACATCCCGTTCAAATGAAAGGCAGCAGAATAACAACTCGCCTCTGTCTTCATTTGCGGCTGACGCTTGTTTACAGTTAAACAAGATTATCTTTCCATAGTGGGAAAGTCGATTGGGATTTCGATAAAAATCTCCCAGCAGCATCTCCATTTGGCACTAAAGAAACTTCGGGTTCCTACCAGATTCGATCCCTCCTTATTGGCAGCTCGAGAAAAGGATATTGTTAAGTACGGAGCCGTTACTTTCAGGACAGACGTCTCAAACGGGTATATAAATAGTACAATTGTTGCAGAGCTGATAGAGAGAGAAATATAGAGAAATACATCCGTTTCCTACGTTTCTTATTGACTGTTGTACGCGCCATCTGAAATCGAACGCTTCCGGTTACTCGAAATGCATTATGGGGGAAGTTGGTAAACAGTAGTGAGTTGACGACATTAAGGGAAAGTGTTTAGCTAGCTGAACATATTTAGACGGTCAAACTGTATGAATGATTAGATTCACGCTTTTTTAATGATATCGAATGCAGTTAAACACTCCCTCCGCTCGTCCACAGCAAACAAACAACATAGCGGAGAGGTGTGGCCAAGGCAGGAGCCAAAATGGCTAGCACAGAACGTCAGTTGCACACTTTGCACTGATTCACCCAGCGTTAGCTACCTAACGTGCTAGCTGAACAAGGAACTACCACAGAGAAGGGAACTCGGGGACAGTTGAATATGGCTGAACTTGAGCAACACGAAGGAGAACAGGTATCGTGTTAGTACATTTGAATAACTTAAGGATTTAAACTATCGGACATTTCTAACCCTAATCAACTTATTTGACAGGACCTTGACAAGAAAATTGAGGAGACGAGACAGCGATTCAAGAATGAGTACCTCCAAGGTAAACAGAGTTATTAAGGATAAGCTGAGACTAATTTGCTCCTTGACCCTTCGCTTCTTTTGCATGGATTTAGACTAATTGTAGGCTAGCAGACGTTACTTAAATTCAAATATTAGTAATGAACTGACGACTGTTTTACTGTTTATTTATCTTGTCAGTTTGATAATGTTACGACTTAAATGAACGGCCTTGATAAGTTCTAACAGGTAAACTAGCTGGCGTGTCCTTTGTGTGGCCACATGAAGTAATTAAGATGAATACAGCCCAAAGGCATAACGGCCCACGGTCTGAAAGAGAACTAGTTGAAGTTCACAGCACAGTAGGGTTATTGTGGCTTTAACAGGATTTTACGTATGGAAGTAAATATGGTTGAAAGTGACACATTGTGCTTAACTTCCTTTGAAGTTCATGTCATGTGATTCTACCTGTATGTTATGTTTACAGAGTCAGCAGAAAAATATGACTCCAGAGATGTGGACAGGCTTCAAAGCGACGATGTTCTGGTGGAGGGATACCTCACATGGAGAATTTATGTCGTTGATGATGCCTTGAAAATGATCGATGACAGCTTTCAATGGAGAAAAGAATTTGGTGTGAATGGTAAGAAGTCATGCAGAGTAATTTGTGATATTTTACATGTATATTACATCACCTGAAAAATGGACTGTGCCTAATTAATCATACAATTTCTATTCCGATACAATGCCCATAACATGTGTTTTTTCAGTTCCTTTCAATAAACAAAAGTGCCATGTTTTTAAATGTTGTTGAAATTAAAGCCGTTTTCCAGCAGCGTTGCCTTGGCAAAATGATCTAAAATGGGCAGTATGTTGTTGTTAGGTCAAATCAGGAACTACATGATACCAGAGTAAGTAAACAAGATTATAAATCTGTCCTGAAAGGCCTTCAAAAAAAGCTTTGCAGTTCAATAATGAGTCCTGCTTGAGAAGAAATGTTGACATCCCTATATTTAGATGTTTGCAAGCTTGCAACAGAGATCGACAGTTGACTTTATGTTGCTCTTGGATGAATCCACACAGAGTGTCATTGTGTGTAAAAACACTGAATGCATAGGCTACCCCTCAGAACAATCCCCACTGTATCTGTTTTCTGAAGGAATTTCCCAGAGATGTTATGTGTTCTCTCTTTAATCCCACAAATTCAATTTGTCAATACTTGTTATGAGGAAATTTGATTTATTAAGAGTCATTTGCATCTGGGAGTGTTAGTTTTTCCTATTACCCTTTTGAAAAGGGTTGATGACAAATGAGTTAGTTGTTATCAACTCAAGGAGTTTCAAGAATCCGAACTGGTCCTTTAAAACTTAAAGACATAAAAAGTAGTTGAGAGAATTGATTTGGAAACCCTGGAAAGAATGCTGTCAGGTCATGTTTCAGACAACAAGGCTGTTAAGTACACTTATATGTGCGTTCTGTGGAGAACAGAGATTCAAGAATACAGCTTTTCTGAGTTGATGAAAAATTAAAAGATTACAAAAAAAAAACTGAAGATGAATATACATTAATTATTGCTCTACTGTATTAAATTGATTTATTTAAATAGTCTTACTGGTTTTCCAGAGCTGTGTTGTGTATGGCTTAAATTTGAAATATACTGAATGGTTTAATTTGTTTTTACCTGCTTGTTTCAGATCTCAGTGAGAGCATCATTCCCAGATGGATGTTTGAGACTGGTGCTCTCTACCTCCATGGCTATGACAAAGAGGGCAACAAGCTCTGTATGTACTTTTTGTGTTGTTGACCATAGACCATTTTGCTACACACTTTCTATGGCTGACAAGATATGAGCTCCTCTGAATCTTTTTTAACTCTGTTTACTTTGTGCAGTCTGGTTCAAGGTGAAGCTTCATGTCAAGGACACAAAAACAATCTTGGATAAGAAGAAGTATGTTGCCTTCTGGCTTGAGCGGTATGCAAAGAGAGAACCTGGGATGCCACTCACTGTCGTGTTTGACATGGCAGAATCTGGCCTCAGCAATATAGTGAGTTTTTAATGATAGTGTTTCAATGAGGTTTGTTGTAATGACATCAGAAACTTGCTATTTTTATTTATTTGAAATTGACTAGTCCAAGGTTGTTCTCTTGTTGTTTTATCACAATCTTTAAGACAATTTAGTAAACATCTTTATTCCTGTGAAGTACTTCTCTCTTATGTTACACAAGATAAAAATCCCTGCTGTGACTGTCATTGGAATGCTGTTGAGTGTCCTCGTATATCTTGCTGTCTGAGCTGGCATCTCGCCAAGACTCTTCATGGTTTTACACTTCAGAGATTAAAGTAACCTTTAAATCCTGTTGGTCAATTTCGAGAAGACTGTCTAATCCTCAGACTCACAGTGTCGCAGGCGTTAGATCCTCGATGCAGCTCTCTGTCAGTGAGTGTGTCTCATTGGCAATGGCTAGGCTCTCTCCTGAAGAAATGGCTCAATTAAATACACAAAAAGAAACACAGGCAGGGTAAAAAAGGGATTAATAGTTATGCAACCTAAATATGAAATACCTTGATTAAAAGATCAGTTTGGAAAGCAGCCTTACTGAAGCTTGTTGAACCAATCTGGGAGCAGGAGGGAGGGTAGCCTGTATGATCTCATTAAGACTCCAGGAGTGAGTCTCCTGCATAGAAATTAGGCTTTTAGCCTATTATGGAGCCTAGGCAGGATAGAGAGGGCTGTATCTATTGACTTATCTATCAGCTGTTTGTCTGATGATTGTGATTGACATTTAACATCTAGATGATCAATTGTGTTGAAATAAAAACAGAAATAAGGATTTTGCCCAACAAATTAAGCAAACTATTTCATTGTGTATGTCTTTTTTTAAAATGTGGATCGAATGACGATTAAAATAACTAAGTCTGAGACAGAAACTCTGAACTCCTTCTTTAACTTATTCTTCTATGAATATTTTTACCTTGCAAAGATATAGTAGTTAGGTGAAGGAAGTAGAAATGCATTTAAAGTCATGGTATTATAGAAGAAGGAAAAAACTTGGTAAAATATCATCGTCAGGTTTTTTCTTATAAAAGTATTTGCATGGGATTGTGAAGGGAACCATTCAGAGAAGCTTGTGGGGGGAAAAAAAATAATTTTCTGTAAAGTGGGTCACTCATAACTGATCTGGAAGGTGATGAAAAGTGATCAAACATGTAGCTTTTAGCACAGCTTAAGAATCAACACACCCTTTTTTTGTTAAAGTTGAGGACCCCTGTTTGGTTCAGTTTTTATATTTTTGTCTTTCCTCCCTTTGTGTTTCAGGACATGGACTTTGTGAAGTACATTATCAACTGCTTTAAAGTATATTATCCAAAGTTTTTATGTAAGTAACAAAGTTGTTGTAAATACATCACAAATATAGGTTAACATTCACAAATACAACAGATGTTCAATTCTGTCTTTTTTGTCCAATTTCAGCCAAAATGATCATCGTGGATATGCCTTGGATCATGAATGGTGAGAATGAGCCTCACTCAGCAGACTGAATACGCCTTATTCTTTGTCTATCAGTAGTTCATACAAACTATGACCGTGACATTATGATCATAAACACGTCTTTATTTCAGCTGCCTGGAAGATTGTGAAGTCATGGTTGGGTCCTGAGGCAATCAGCAAGCTCAAGTTTGCGTCCAAATCGGAGATTCAGTCCTACATAGACGCAGAATATCTGCCACCTCACATGGGTGGAACGGTAGGTTATGGCTTTCTGCTCTGTTTGGTTCAAAATGTTAATTGTTTTTTGTTTCAAGTCTGCCAGACAGTTTAAAAGGCTTAAATTCGGCTGTGTTGGCACTATTTTTTCTACCATTTGATGTCAAGTACTGATTTGATTAGAGCTGTACATATTTCCATGTTGGTTCCATCTTCTCAGAAAAAGAAGTTGATCAGGTTCACAGCATGAAATGACCCTGAAATCTAAATTCATCACTTCAGTAAATGATAATCGTTAGTTTATTTTCCTCTCTTAATACATGTCATTATATGCATTCGTGGGACTTCTTCGACCCACTGTGACAGCCTTAATTGAAATTGATAACGCATGTGGTGATGTGACGTATCTGACTACATTCCAGGACCCCTTCAAGTACAGCTACCCTCCTCTCCCTGATGACGACTTCCAAACACCCATCTGTGACAACGGACCTATTGTGAGCGAGGACGAGATGGAGAGCAAAGAGGGTGAAACGGAGGGCAAAGATAACCTCGAGTCCAGCTTCAACTCTGAGGTTGCAGTGAAGCCCAAAAAGGTACATTTTCAGCGTTATTTTTCCCCCTCTTTTCTGTTGCCAGGCTTTTCTAAATAAAGAAGATGTCTTTACCCTTGCAGAGAGTTTGATTTTGCTACAAAATAAGGCAGAACCTCTTCTATCAGTTTGTCAGCAGAAAAATATTGGGGGATTTCTATCTGACTTCATATTTAACTGAATGTAAATGATGAAGTGTTCTATTTTTTAGTAAAATTAATAACAAAAGTAAAACAAATGTACACAACAGGACCAGTGTGTTTGTTATGAACAGTTTAGCTGCTGTAATGTGTAACACTGAGCTGAGTGATTGTCAGATAATCTGTTTTATAGTCAATGATTTTTTTCCTGATTAGTCTTTAAACTGAGCTTGAGATTACAGCATGTAATCAAACCTCTCTGTAGAGATAACTTTGAATAGACTGAATCTGTGATTTGGAAGACCATAAGCTTTTGCTCATTGTCTCTGTGAAGGTGACTCCTAATGTCTGAGGCTGCAATTAAATCCTACCAGCAAAGCCTGTGCACCACAGCTAGTGCTCTGCTTCTCTCATCCTCTCAGCCTCTCTTTTTGGTCTACAGGGGTTTTTGAGTCAGTAACTTAAGCTCTTCCCTGCTGTAGCTAGACTGCTATTCCCTGCCGAACAGTTTTTAGTGAGACGCCCTGCAGGCTTTATCTTGAATATATCTGAAGTCACTGTCAACCATCCTCTCCTTCTGATGTCACCCAAACCTGATCTACTTGCAGCGAGGAGGACTGTAGCTTATGTCACGTATTCTGCTCCTTCCCTACAGGACAGTGCAGCCCCTCGCTTCATAATCTGTTTAGCGTCTTTTCTACCGGCATGCAAAGAAAGCCTGCATGAAAATAGATGGAGGGCTTTAAGGGGGTCATCTCGGGATTTTCCTGTTATCATTGGAGACTTTTGCACATCTACACTTTATTGGCACTTGTTGCTTTGTTTACATGTAGGGTTTCATCTGTTTTTTAGGGATACTTGGTTGTTATTCTGTCACAGTCTGGGAGCAGCAGACCTGAGGTTAACCTACAGTTGATGTGAGAACAAGGACATAACTGTTCTGATGTTTATAGTGGTGGTTTAGGGCTTCTGAAGCCTGCTGCCAATAGGACACAGGCTGTATCTGCTGGAGAAACTTTACTTTGCTGCATCACCCTCAGCTACTCCCATGAGCCTCTTAAGCCCCAATAAACCAAACACTGCTCCCATTGTTAATAAATAACACATTGGTCATGCACAACAGATTTAGGTTTACAAAGCTGGATACAAAATAGTCAATTGTTCTCAACAATAATCTACAGGCACAAAGCTCTTACTAGAAATGATTTAACAAGGAATAACCTTGCTCTCTTTTGTAATATTATTGGTGCAAGTGGTGAAACCCTGCATAACTCCACAGGAAAAGTGCATAGCTTCTTCATAGGGGCTTCAGTTATCTCCAGATGCAAATCCAAAGATCTGTGTTTTAACATGCACCATAGTCCTTAGAGTTTTAGACTTTCACAGCATTTCAGTAAAGGGAATATATACAGTATTAAGTGTCATTTCAGAATCTATTAGCAAAACTACTCCTACTTCAGCCTTGATAATTCGATATAATACTATTAAGTTTGTGGATTTGCCTGATTACAATCAAATAGTCTCAAGGGATTAGAAACTGCTGGTGACATACCAGTCATAACTTCAGAACAGAAACTTGGCTTCACCATGAAGCCAGAAACGCCTTCATTCAAGGCTTCTGTGGTATCAGCATCATAGCCTCCTTTTAAATCCATGGTTTCGTATGGATGTTGTAATGCTCATGCATGTTGGCAAAATCAATTAAGAGTATCTAAAACAATCACACAATGAAAACAGGCAAGGTATGGGCTTGAAATGACGGGAACATGGTGATAAGAGGACGGTAAGGGAGCTTGTGGTAACAGGTTTATTAGCAGTGGTTCCATAAGCACTGCATCTGTATGTTTACAAATATCCAGCATTTATACTTGTAAAGACTAAAGTATTTTCCTCAGGCCTTATGAACTTAACCTGTCTAAACTGCAAGCCCGTCCGAAAGCATTCCACTGAACTTCTTAACAAGAACACCCCCCACCCCCCTCCACTACCACCAAACACCTTCACCTGACTTCTTCTGGGCTCCAGGCAGCGCTGCGCATGATGGCTTCAGCAAGCTAACTGCCTCTCTCTCTGTTTTGAAACAAGGGCTGGAGGTGGTAAGAGAGTGTAGCATCTCCCCCACACATGGAGCTCAGTGTCCAGAAGATTGCACCTCCCTCAGTCAGCTGATGTCATCATCACCCTGACTTGACCTGTCCTGGAACTGACATTTCAGTTTGACCATTTCAACTTTATTGCACTGTTTAAAAACCAAAAATGTGGACTATAGGCTATATGCAGGCTACCTTTTGCACACTTTCATCTTAACACTCAACCAAACAGAACACTCCGAGAGAACATGTCACACAACCACTGCTGCACATTAACAATTCAACATTAGCTTTGTCTGCAAAGACACTAATTAATTGCTTCTAAGATAATTACTCTTATATTTGAGTAGCTCAACCTATTAACCCATAGCACTATATTTATAACATTGCTTTCTTTTGAGGCAGCTTTTCAACAGAAGCCCTCTGTGCCTTGTCCTTTAATAGTTAAATTTACCAGGTCTGTGATTCTGGAGAGTAGTTATAATGAAGATTATGATTATAGTTTATATTACTTGTTCTGTGCCTTTTTAATATGTACTGTATAATCGATAGCTTTATGGAAATTACACTTAAGAGTCTTTAATCATTTCTTTGTATTGATTATCTTACACATTTTGTGTAGAAATCCTGATCAAGTTCTCAATTTTACCGTGGTCTGTTGTATTTCCTTTTACACAATTATTACAGTTTAAGTTGTATTTATTTTTGCATACATTTGTATTTCAAAATAACTTGCTGTTTATTTTGTTATTTTTTAATCTGTAATGTGATTTTTTTGTAAGAGCAATACTAATATAACAAAAGTAGTGCTAATGATACTGATCAAAACACTGAAATCTGTATGACACAGCCTGCTCTTTCAAAGTTGAATTAAACATTGTAAGATTAATTACAAATGTGAGCTTGTCTACTTTATATCTAGTGGCTTTATTACTTGAATGTGTTGTTGCTCTTTAAAATGACAAATAAATGGAGACGTTTCATCAGCAGCTGATTATCTCTTGATGTCTTCATTGTGGCAGTTGCATGACATTCAGCCATTAAATAAGGATGACATGTTCAGTTGCTTATCACAGCGAATGACACACTTCCCCTCTGAGTCATAAATTCCCCCATCACATGCAGAGTCCATTCACCTTTACCCCCCCAACATCCCCCCCACCCCCCACCGATGTGCTCACTCTCCCATCTGTTTTACACAACATATTGTGTCAGCAACACAGTGAAAGCATCCATTTCCCTATCTCCCCTACTTTATATAGAGCATCCAACGCTCATCTGTCCATGTTTTCCAGAGTTTCACAACAATCCTGTCAGCTGGTGTGTGGTCTGGGTCGATGTTAATGGATGACATTATGACTTCAGGCTCGGTTAAACTATTTTTTTTCAAGGATCTTATTTGATGAGAAGTCACAAGTTATTTTTTACTTCTTCTTCTCATGCTGCATGTGCTTGTTCTGAGATGACTAATAACGAGGGTATGGAGTCATGGGGGGGGGGGGGGGTTCTGTTAAAAAAAAAAAAAAAAAAAAAGCTTTTTTCTAACAAAGATTATTTTTGATAACTTTTGGTAACCCTTTACCTTTATTTCACAAGAACCTCTCATTAGTCATTACAGATGACTTACAAAAGCTCTATTAACTGATAGGGTTCTCCACATAAAGGGCAAGGGTCAAACATTTCCTTTTGGAGGAAGGGTCCAGATAAGCGTCACGTGATTACATTATCACTATTTTCAGTCTCCGTTGTAATTAAGTTGCCTTTGTGTTTCAGGTGAACTTTGTGGAAGACAGTTTGAGGTCAGAGGACAATGATAAAGGAGAAGCAAGCGGAAGGACCAAAAGGGCCCTGAAGCCTCTGACCACCTTCAAAGGTCCTTTGCTGGATGTTAGGTACGTCGTCAATCACGCCCTTCATAATCCCCTGAATATCTGCACTTCACTCACAAATGATGGCGGTCGATAGCATGGGGAAAGGAAAAGAAGAGGTTGTGTACTTGTTAACTTTGCAAGATTACAACTTCTGCAAGGTTTCAGATGCAACATATTTGCGACCAACGTCTTCGGACTTCTTTTTCTAATTCTTTATTTAGAGGATGGTCGAGAACATTTAGCTGAGTACTGGGAGTTACACGGAACAAAAAGGTTCTGCAGCGAGTAGTTTTTGCAGCAAATGGAGCATTCCTTGAAGCCCTTTCCTTCCCAAAATGTGTTTTCCTTTTTTGTTGCACTATGCATCATAATAAAATGTTCAATGGTAAATGGACTTGAGCTTATATAGCGCTTTTCTAGTCTTCCGACTACTCAAAGCGCTTTTACACCGCCTGTCACACCCACCCATTCATACCCTTTCACACACTGATGGTAGTGATCGCTATGTAGTATCATCAGAAGTAACTGATCCCATTCATACACCGCCACTGAAGCAGCGGGAGCAATTCAGGGTTTAGTGTCTTGCCCAAGGACACATCGGACATGTTGCTCAGCTGGGGATCGAAACCTCGGTTGAGAGGCGACGACTCTACCAACTGAGCCACAGCCGCCCTCAATCTCTATATGCATTCTATAAAGAAGAATGTGATGACACATTGACATGGTGGGAGACAGTTCAATACATTTTCTAAATATCTAAGCAGAGGATTAAAAAACAGAACTAAATTAAAGGTAGAGAAAGCTAAATATATTCATGACATATACTGTATAAACTAATGCATACACCGGTACTTATGTATATACACAAACATATGGGGGTTATACCCATAACAATATAGCCTCTGTTTATTTGTCAATTCAAAGAATTGACTGATGTTGGACTATATATATTTTTAAGTAAATCGTTGATTATTTGAGATAGGATATGTCTTTTTGTGTCATTTGATCTCCTCTTTAATGGTGGTGCTCTCATTTCATATTGTCTGAGTGTGTGCCATGTTTTTGAATGTTTGCCCCCTAATATAATGGTAGGGGAAACACTGGCTCCACTGTGATCCGCTGATTGCACACTTCTCCCCATCGTGAAGTCAAGTTTCAATTTGTCAAATACATCCATTTATAGGTGAATAAGCACTTTATTTAATACAGTGGAAACTACCAGTAGCAATACTTCTGGCTGGATCAAATGAATTACTATTAGCAGGTGAATTTCATGTTCTTTTTTTTCCTCATGCAGATTACATCTAGTTGACATTTGCATATTAATTTCCTAATTATCAAGTAATGAAGCCAACTGCTTTGATAATTACGGCGTTTAATTGACAGTTGTGAATAGACTCTAGCAATAGCTGTTGAAAACATTTTAAAATGACTGTACAAATTCAATTAGTGCACTCTGTATAATGTTTTTTTTTAACCAAGGTTCCACTGAATAGCGCTCTCAGTGGCAGGAAATTTTAAATTCTCTTGGCTGGGGTGGCTTGAACCGGTTGTGATTTCCCGCGTGTGTTCTTTTCCCTTTCACCATGACCTGCAGCCATGACTGTGACATATTGTTTGGTTAGACTACAGAAGGTGGCCTGAGAGGAAAGACGGCATCTTGTAGCTGTGCATGAAGCAGACAAGTTACCTCACAAAAAGTATCCTTGGGTTGAAGTGAGAAAAACAGTTAGGTGTGAAGGCACTCAGTCTAGATGTACAGCAATGTACCCAGGTGGAATTTGCACACAGTCCAGCTCTTTTCTTTTCATCTGTTTTTAGAATAAATTTGCATTTGGGAGACACGAGAGCTTCAAGCCAGGGAGGCTCAGTGGTTAGGATTTCTTGTTTGATATCCAGAACTGATGCTGTACCAATCTGCTAGATTATTATCCTCTGTCTAAAAAATCTACCAATCCACTTTGAAGAATATAACTCAAAGCTTACACCGTGATACATGTGTTGCTTTGTGACTGATTCAACAAAGCATCTTAATGTCCACTGGATTTCCGGATAATGAGTTTCATAGAGCTAAAACGTCATCATTAAATTCATATTCTTCAAATGGCAAGATTTATTTAGGATGAGACTGCATTTTTTAAGATAATGACTAATGCAATCCATGCTATGTTTATGTTTTTAGTTGCCAAATACAAAAAAGAAAAGGATTACCTTATTGACATAATTTTCCCTTCAGATATTGACTCAGTGCCTAAAGTCATTATTGATGTCTTTGTTACTTTATAGCCTAATTGATCTGGTCACATGTGGACAGGAATTAAGCATGCCAACAATCAATAGTTCAGTGAGAGACACTGGTCATTGATCAATAGAGCAGGTCGCACGTCTTTCACATCCTAGGTTTTAATTGAGCACTCATTGAATTGCAAGAGAGGTGTTGCATTGCAAAGAAGAAATCACACAATACTCTGGTTTCTGGTTAATATTTAGCAGTGCTTCACACACTGTATGATATTACTCTTAATGTAGAATGTCTTTTGAGTTACGTTTTCACAGAGTAACTGCTTTGATGTGAGGATTTTGACAGCTCTGGGCTGTGAATTATAGTGATAAACAGATTTAAATGAGCCTTAAACGCAATTATATTTCTGAGCTGTGTTAGCCTTAATTCTGGGCTGTGGGCTTTAGAGGGGAGAGGGGGCTTTGATCTTGTATTTGCCAAAGGTTTCCAGAGCCGTGAAGACTCTGAGATCAAGCAAGCACCAGACTCTTCAGCTGTTTTACTGGGTAAAAGAAGGCACAAAGACATGAAAAGAAAATACAAATCTTTGTTCATAGCCGTTTTAGTCCATGAAACGCAGCCAAGCTGCATCAATGAGATGCTTTTTACACACAAGGCCGATATTGTAATCCATTTGCAAGTTTCCCCTTGTAAAGCAGAAGTCCCCAATACCATAACTGAATGCAATAACGAATTCAATTCTATTTTTAGCCAAATTTAAATGTTGCAAACTTGATTAGAGTAAGCATTGAGTTCAAACCAAAATCAGACAACAAGGAAAGTGTGTCATTGCTAAAATTTAGACCACAGATTTGCTCTAGATAACACAGCATTGACGCGTGATCAGAGCTCTCTCCTGTTAATGTATAACTAAATCTAAATTGGACTTTCAAACCAGCACAAATATATGCTCTGTAAATCCAATATCCCTGTTTCCATCTTTAAGGAAAAATCTGAAACCAAAAGAGAGGAATTCACTTTAAATATTTTTAATAATAAAAATACATTTTATTCATAACACACTTTACATTTGAAGCAAGCCTATAAGTGCTAAAAACATCTAAAATCAGACTAGTAAAAGCTGGCAGAGTTAAAAACATGACTTAAAAACAACAACGAAGAGCAACATGAGCATAAACACAACAACAAAGATAAATTGTTTTTTAAAGGGAAATGTATTCAATATTTGTTTAAAAGAGTTGAAAGTCTGTGGGGGCCCTTGGGTGATCAGGGAGAGCATTCCACAATTGTGGGACAGCAGAGTAAAAGGCTCAATTCACCCATACGGCAGAGCTTACAGTAGTACAGGGGGGTTGGAGGCGGTTAGTGTTGGCAGATTGGAGGTGTCTTGTGCAAGTTTGTAGTGTGAGCCGTTCATTGAGGTAGGGAAGGGCATTGTCGTGTATGCATTGATGGGTGAGTAATGATGGTTGCTCCATGATGGCACCCCATATTTATTCCATTATTTTGTTGGAAGACAGCTGGGTATGTGTCCTTATAGACTAAATACTCTTTCATATTACCAATCAAACAGACTCATTTGAGCCAATATTTACATAAAGCAATAAAGATGGGCAGACTTTTCCATTAGCTTAATGTTAGGCAACATCCTGCACACAGCATGTTCAGACTCAGAACATAACCCATGTTGACTTTTCTAATTAAGTCTACTTTTTATCTGACCAATCAACATGACCACAACTCCTGTCATACGACTTAGATTGTTGATCAAGTCAACAACCAATCAATAGGCCTAATTTGAGAACAGAGCCGGAGTATAAACCTCAAATTGCATCATGCTATGATATAAAATAAATAAAAAATAATCAATATTTGTTTTGGTTGTACTATTTTGGGAGTCATTAATGCTGATATTGAAAGTTATTTGTAAAAGGAAAAAAATACATGTAAAAAGAAGGGTTAGGGTTACAGTTAACCCTAACCTTAACTCTTAATACACAGTCAGCAGGGTGCAAGAACTATAGAAGAACAATTTGCACTGATAAGATTTGTAATAGAGAAACAATAAAGCCTTCTGTGATCCAAATGAGAACTTCTGTCTGCGTCTTGCAATGCTATCTGTACTTGAATGCACAAATTGAGTATTTCTAAGCCTTTGGTTTTTACCTTGAGAGTTTTCTAATGTTACTCCTGTTTCCTCATTTGTTTTTGTTTTTCCCTCTCTCTCTAGCCCTGCAGAGGAGCTCAGCTTTGGCTCTGGGGAGACAGAGAAAAGAAGCCTCATTATCCTGACCAATGTGACCAAAAATCAAGTGGCATTCAAGGTGAGTGTGAAGGTGTTCACTCACTATACATAGTTTGTTATCAGGGCGTTAGTTGAAAAAGATGATTATAATAATTTGATCTATCTTAGCGGTTTTCATGTGCAATGTGCAGTTTCCCACATTTCTCCCACTGAGCAGTGTTCCTTCTGCAGGGACATCTTGTTACCACATCCTTAGAAAAAACATCTTAGTTTGGGTTGACACCCTTATGTTGGGATGCTGCAAAACCAAATCACTCCCAGCTGACTGAGGAGTTTTTAATGAGAAAGACCTCCCTGTGCCATGCTGTTGTGTAAATATTTTACCTGAGTACTATGAACTATGGAGCTTAGAGAAGACGTGACCGTTCTGTGCTTTAATTAACCAAGTTTAGATTACAAAATTTAGTTTACTTAATGTGCCAGTGGTGTCTTTACAGGTACGGACCACAGCACCTGAGAAGTACAGAGTGAAGCCCAGTAGCAGCAGCTGTGAAGCAGGAGCTTCAGTAGACATTGTCGTATCCCTTCATGGAGGTACTGCATTCTCTTCCACTCACAACAGCTTTGAATGCTGACTCAAGCGGGTCCAGTTTCACTTTGAAGTGCTTTTTTATGAGGAGAGTAAATTATATTCCATTAAATATTACTCATTAATTTCGTCCTCCAGTACACTGTCCTTCTACGCCACCAATTTTAGATGATCTTTTTATTGTCTCTTTACTAAAGCCAACTAGAATAAGAGGTGGCTGGAAAACATCTTCTAGTTCCCTTGACATCATACCCACCAAACTGCTTAAAGAAGTTACTGACTTGGTTTGCCCATCTTTACTTTCTATAATCAGTAACTCTCTTTAATATCTGGTCTGGCTCTATCCTATTTCAAACCTACAGCTGTTCAACCACTCTTGAAAAAAATCCAGTCTTGACTCCTCTTGACCTGATATCTAAATTGCCGTGTATTTCCAAGGTCTTAGAAAAGTGGTTTCTAACCAGCTAACTATTGTCCTTGATGAGCACAACATTTTGGATATATTTCAGTCTGGTTTCTGTCATGGTCATTCAACAGAAACTGCTCTTCTTAGGGTCACAAATGATTTTCTTATGCATGCTGATGCAGGAGAATGCTCAGTGTTGGTCCTTCTGGAACTCAGTGCAGCATTTGATATATTATAGAGACTCAGACTGTGTGTGTGTCTTTGGAACTGCCTTAGCTTTGGTTCTCCTCATATTTGTCAGACATAACTTTTTCAGTTACTGCTAGTAAATTTGTGTCATTGGTAAAAACCCTGTTCTGTGGTGTCCCTCAGGGTTTTGTTCTGGGCCATCTGTTATTTTCATTGAATATGCTCCTTGTTTTTTATCACGAGTGAATAACTGTAATTCTCTTTATACAATGGTCCAAAACGATGCTGCTAAGCTGTTGACAAAAATCTCCTCAAAGCTCTAATGTTACCCCTATCCTTATCCTTATGCACTGGCTTCACATTAATCTCTTGAAAGGTGCTGTTTATAAACCTTAGCTACTTACTTACTTACTTACTTACTTACTTACCTACTTACCTTCCTTAAGTGCCTGGAGCCACTTTTCTTTTCCTTTTTTGTTGAGATACATATTTAAAAAATGATGAACCCAAAACAAAGCATCCGACTACTGACGGTGCTATGTGAGAGAAAACATTTTGCAGTCTTCAAACATTACATTGTCAGCTGTAGGTCATAAAGTGCTGCATTTAATAGAAGAATGCCTGTGAACCATTAGTTTTCCCCTAACCTTGCCTGCATGAATGTGTTGGTTTAATGTTCTGAATATATTTGTGCAGGTTCTCAGGCCTCTCCACAGGACAGATTTTTGGTTATGGCTGCAGAGATGGATAATGCAGGATCACAAGAACTTGCACAGTTCTGGAAAGAAGTACCAAAAGCCAAGATTATGGAACACAGGTACTTCTCTGGGCTCCTTATTTATCTGTGTCAGTAAATATGTCAAATGCAGTCTCTACAGTTGTGACAGTGGACTTGTTGGCTGTGTATCACTTTATGATAGCCCCTGCTCATTACATTATGACTCTCCCACAGGTTGCGCTGTCATGTTCTAGAGAGTGCTAAACTGACAATGAGTCCTCTGAAGGATAGCCTGCTCGAGACGGGGAGCAGCAGGCAGCAGGAACTGAACACAATGGTGAGTTATAGTGGGAAAAAAAGCCCTGTTCCTTTACATTACTACTTGTATCTTGGTCTACTTTTCAGCTAGCCATGACTCAAACTGTGCATTTAACATCACCACAAATCAAAATGCATCTCTGTGTATTTTTGTAGTGTCTCACATCATACATTTTATTCACTATATACTCATTGCTACCATTCCAATAATAATTCAGTTAGGTAAACCAGAACTCGATTTTAATTTAGAAAGTGCTTTTAAAAATCTGAGAACAACAAACTGTTTTATGAAAAGCTTCATTATTTCAATAACAGTATTTGTTTCCCTTCAAGGGACATCAACTTGCCATACACAAATAAAAAGTATTTCTGTGACTAGCAAGTTTGCTGTACAGAAATTTTCATATGAGCTGTCACAGCTTTGAACCCATAACACATTTACTGGATGTGTGTAAGTCTGCACTGGCTACTCATGCAGCGCCTGTGTCAAAGTCTGTTCCTTCAGCACATATGAAGATTGAAAATAACTTGAAAAAAATAATAAATCTTCTTCCTGGTTGTCTAATCTGATTTTGTTGCTCTTAAAGAGACATGAGTATTGAAGAGGACATATTGTCCCCCTTCTCCACCTTTTCAAACAGTCCCCTGTGGTCTAAATGAAACATCTGTGCTGTGCTTTGGTCAAAATATATCATGAATCAAGCACCAGAGGAGGTTTGTGACCCTGTATAAACCAGCTCTCTCAGAACGCGCCGTTTTGGTGTGTGTGTCTCTTTAAATGCAACGACCCCCCCCCTGTGTCTGTAGACACTCAGGTTACTCAAATATATGTTCAAAAACACTGTAGAAGTGGATTTTTCAGAATATGTCCCCTTTAATTTCCATCTGTTTCAGAACCTCATAAAAACTCCTTACAGAAGCTTTAAAATACATGTCAATGCGAGCACCTAGCACTACTGTATAGCCTCCCTGCTGGTTGCTTCACAGCCCCACACAGACGACAAGAGTCTTTGAAGTTACTCAGCCCTTGTCCACCAGAGACTAGATATATTGCACTTAACCATCTCAAAAACCACAAATTCTCTATTCCGATTCTTTTCAATCTTAAAATGTTCTGGTAGGTGTATTTTGGAAGTTTGAAGAAAGCCAGGTTTGTTTTTATCTCATGCTTCCGGCCTGAATGTTAGAAAAAAGAAGCTAATTGCCCTCCTCCTTCAGGCCAATACTTATCACACAGACATGAGAGTAATATCAACTGTCTCATCTAACTCTTGGCAAAAAACAGATTAAAAATATTCCCAAAACGTCAAACTAATCCTTGAATTTACTGTGTATCTAATTTATTTCCACAGCTGTAATTGCAAGTGTGTTAGATTGATAAACCCGGTCAGTGATCCAGTTTTTATCTCACCAGCTCATGCGTGTCATGACGTGCAACTCCCGGCTGGAGCAGAAGCTGAATACGTGTCTATGGGTGCAGAAGGTTCTCATTGTGTTGGTGCTAGTTCTCGTGGTGCTGAACCTGCAATGCCTCTACCTGCTGGGTACCTCTCAGCGACCGTCTTGACCAACCATAGCAGCTCCCTCCACCTTCAATCTGCCGGCCACAGACACACACGGTCTTGTTCCGGCAGCAGAGCCAGAGTGGACCACCTAAGATGCAGTTTGGTTTTGTACCCTCCCCACCCTCGCCCTCCTCACAGGCTGCTGTCAATTCTGGGAGGAGTGCTGACTTTAGGGAACATGGGAGTTTTTGGCAGAGTTACTAAATGAAAGGATTCAACCTGTCCTCTTATCAGACACTTGAGAGCTAATGTAACTTTTAACAATGTGACATCAAATCAATAATGTATTTTTTAAGACAACACAGTTAAACAAATTCTATTTATTGTAAACATCACAATATGTAGGAACAAATATTTTTGTGATCACTATGTAAAATTTTTTATAATGTATAAAGCTAAAGATTATAAAATAAACATCCTTTGTCAATTGATCTCGTTGTGTTCAATTTTCAAATATTCAAATGATTTTGAATGATGAATTCACAATGAACAAAAAGTCCCAAACAAACAAAATATGCAATATGATCTACAAAAGTTCAGTTCAAATTGTCTTTTTAGTCCACAGAAAAAGAAGGACTTTCACTTTGAGATTACCGCTTTACTCCGCTAAACCAATGACGTTTGATCATCCAGGACAGAGCAGCATAACTAGATGTTTTCCTATATTTTGGAATTTTAGATGATTATTCTTATTCCAACTACAAAATGGAACAACCTTATAGGGAGAAATAGCTCATAGCGGACGGACGAGCGAGATTGAGCGAGTGTCATTACGCACAGAGGAGAAAGATGAAACAGACAGACACTTTAAATCGTTCACCTGTTCTATTGTAACTTCACTTACCAGACTGTAGTCTTTGTTAACAGAATGTTGCTGTCAAAACAGCTTCAACGTCCGATGAGTGCGCATTGATTTCTGCACGTCCGCTCGCCACACTCAGTGCTCTTAATTATAATAAAGTGTTAAAACAGTTATAACACGTCTGTGAATTTTTATTTGAGGTTTGCTGTCTGTTGAAGTAAGAAATGTCATATTTGAATGTTAATACAAAGGCCTCTTTCTAACAATTATTAAAATCCCGAAGATTCAAATTAATCAATAGATACAGTCGGCATCGCGTCATAGTTGGGGGCAGGGCCTCCCGTGGGGGAAAAGAATCACAGAAAAAAAAAGAACTACAAAATGATTACTCGAGTACTCGCTTTAACAACGGGAAGAGTAATCGATTAGAGAAGATTTTGCATTTCTGCACCCCTAGTTAAGAAAATAAAAGAGCAAATGTTAATCATTTTTGTCCTCGGATGAAGATGTTTCTGTCACTCAGTTGTCCTGTTCATAACAATATTCACATACTTGTCTAAAGTCTCATTAGCATATGAGTCTAATTGAAAACATTGCAATGTACGACCTTACTGCACACTCAGACCAAGGAGCCACAGGAGAACTCTTTCTCTGCTATCTCTTCTAGTTGTTTTAATTACCCCGACACCAGCAAACTAAATACCAAAGCAATTACTGGAGAGTACAAGGACACAGCACAACTCACTGTAGCTTTATAAGAAGCACTGATATCTAAAACAAGATCTGGCTCGGAGCAATCAGAAAGGGAGCACATGGAATGATCACACTTTGATTATTAGATGTGTGCACATAAGGGGTGTGTGGATCAACATTTGCAGTGTCTTCACAGTAGGTGGTGGCTGCTCGCATGCGAGGGATGATTGGAATGACTCATAACTGCGAAACTAATCCTGCGTTGATTATAAACACAAATGCAAAATGTTTATTCCCTGAAGATTGCATTGTGTAGAATTTCCTGTAACTCATTATTTTATAGAGGCCACATGCTCCCTTCTTGCAAAACTTCTATGAATAGCTCTTCTCTTAAAGAAGTTGGAAAATTCAAAGTGGATCATTTTGGCCACATGTAAAACTTGCTTCACTTTTGCTTCACTTTAACCTTCAGTAAGAAATGCATTTTGCGCCATTTTGCTAGTAAGTGCTTTTGCACTTGGAAAAATAGGATGTGAGTTAATGGAGTGTTTGCCTCATGAGAATAAAAGTAAAAGCTTTGGCATCACACATAGGCTGGTGAATTTTCAAGTGCATCTGAGTGCCACACAGCACAGAAGCCCTTCAGATACGCTGCGCTGAACACAGCAAATACAAAAACAAAAACAGTGCCATCAGATCAGTTGCGCCACAGTAGCTGTAGTGGAAAATAATTTGGGTGGACGTTTGACACTGATTACTAGACAGACTCCTCTCGCCTAATTGTCTTTATGTCAGTAATTACAGGCAGAGGATACGGTATGTGTTTCACGGAAGCTTCAGAAGCCCATCCACAGTATTGATTTAACATGAAGCACCAGTTAAATCAAAACCTTGTTTAATCTGGTCGGCCCCGTGAGGCACTCATGCAATGTTTGAAGGGATGATGATTTAGTTCAAGTTGGAAATTGGGGCTGCAGGGATTGATGAAAAGTTAGTTAGTGCATGAAGGTGTGTGTGAGAGCTGAGAAACTGTTGCTTTTAACACCAAAAATACAAGAAGTTCACAGTGAATTCCTGAAGAGCATGAAAGAGCTCGTAATGTCACTGCTTATAATACAGTGTTGCTAAACACTATACATTACTGAGAAATGTACTCTTATACTTATTTCCTTATCTTTTCATCTATCCTTAACCCTTTCTCCTCTCCCCCTCCATGTGGTGTTTCTCTGTCCCTCTGATTGGCTGTTTACTTTGTACATACAAAGACAAAGGTCACTGAGCCATTTAAGAGTATTTGGTGAGGGTGTTGACAGCTGAAAGTCCAGTAGGATTTTTGAAAACCAAACCAACGATGCTTTTCTGACACTCAATTATTTTGCAACCCAAAAGTGTTGAGAGCGTTATTTTGCATTTTGCATTGTGTCTGCTTCAGGCTGTGGAAAAAACAGATGATCACCATGAAATCAGGCAGGACATTGTAAATAGATTTGGGCAGTGGAGAGCAATGGTGACCTACTTAAGCATTATATCCTTTAGTTTTTAGTATCTAAATGTATATAGAGATCTTCATCGTTTGTTGCAGTACTATGTCCTTTCCTCCTTCTCAGGTTATTATACCAGTAATGGCAGATCACCACATGAAAATACCACGCTGATAAATGCTTTATTCTTCAAATACATGCAAAGCTGTATCTGATGGACACAGTGAAGAGCTGTTTTTTGTTACTCAACTTGAATGAGCTAGAAACAATGACACACGATCATCACGTTCATTTAGAAATGAAGTACTAGTGTCAGTTTATTTTTCTATCAGTGGTTTCCTTATTTTCCTTTTTTTTCACGTGATGTTTTTTTTTTCTTTGTCTTGACTTCTGCTGTGCTTGTCTTTTTTTTAAAATAAACTCCTCAGACTCTGGGGAAATATCTCAACACATCCTGTTTATAACCACAAACCCTGAACATTACAGCCTTTGTTTTTAGTGACTGAAAAACAAGAACACTTTTACAAACATAGTCCTCCACAGTCTTTATGCAGATTAATTTATGTATGTTCATCTCTTCTAATCTGCAGGCAACCTGAAAGTGATAATTTTATATCAAGATTTCATAAATTGAAACAGAACGGAAAAGGGAAAGGGAACTACAGTTCAAAGTTCTAGCTGTTTGTGTGCACTGGGTGATGAAGCCATCCAGCTACACATGAAACATAAAAGTCAAATGTTCACTGATTACTTTCCAACCATCCTTCCTTTGACATAGAGAAAATGCGCCTTCTCCTGATAAAGTTACCATAATCACAGTATAAAATCACTGTGTAAGTGATCATATTATCTACAGTTGTTGTTCCATTCATGTGTTCTGCTACAAACATGCTTCAAAATATTTTCAGAGAAAATGACTGCAGATAACTTATCTGTGTTGTCACTTGTCACTAACAGATATACAGTTAATTATGTGCTCTATAATTGCTCAAAGGCACTTAGACATTTCCAGGAATTCAGTAGCAACAATATATAGTCAATATGGAGAAGATTGCATTCTAAAAATATGTTTTATGTAAAAATCATGAAACAAAATCCAATAAGATAAAAATATTTGCTCAAAAATGACACCTTCTTATTAAAAAAAATATATTGTTTCACTATTTTTATTTAAAATTAATATTACTACACTTACTAGCAGATTTCATTATACAATGTGCAACAAAGATAAAGACAGTCTAATCAATTATTGACTGATGAGCCCTCAACTTTTTCTTATTATGTACATCTTGGAATGTTGAATGATTCAAAGATACTTGCTCCAAGATTTCAGAGTTTTCACAGAAATGTCAAGATTGATTTGAAGAACCAGTTTGTTTACAGATGTCTTTCACAGAGGAGGATTGTCATTAATCACCATCCATTACCAGGAGCCATGATGGAGCCTTTTCACCACCAGATTGTGTAAGTGCCCCCCCTGCTGACCGAGTAGTGAATTATTCACAATCATTTCTTAGTCCATCAGAATTCCCCCTGAGTCTTATTGGTAGCGAAGATACTGTTTCAATGCCATGGGAAGATGGAGGTCCTGAATCCCATCCAGCCTCTGCTTGCCCACAATCTTCCTGATGTGCAGCCGGCACAGCTGCATTAGAAGAGGCACTGCTGAGTAAGTGTGAGGGGAGAAGTAAAGCCATGGTAGAGAGATGTTTGGATTACTAACTGAAGGCACCAGCAAACAAATAAAGGCCATGAAAACCTCACACTACTTGGTTAGTTTGGATTGAATACCTCCGTCCTGTCTCAGCATCCTCTCCACAGGGCTGTTTGGGGCTGTAAGGTGCAGCGGCTGCTTGCCCTCTGAGTTTCTTAGAGAGCTGTTGGCCCCGTGGTCAAGCAGGACAGACACCAGCTCAGGGCTGGACAGACGAGCAGCTATGTGCAGAGGAGAGTCTCCAGACACACAGGTGTTCACAGCAGCACCTGAAGAAGAACACGGACAGATTAGAGGTCAGATATGGTATGATGTCTTTACATTATGTAAGAGGTCTTCTTTGTATACAGTAGGGCATCATATATCCTCTTTATTATTATTATTTATTATTATTATCAACTGATAATGTCCTACAGCTAAATGCAGAAAAAACAGAATTCCTAGTTATTGCCCAAGACAAGTATGTTTCTACAATCATGCAAAACATTGGGCCCCTCTCCTCTGCTGTTCGCACCAACCCCCGTAATCTGGGAGTCATTTTGAATTCTTCATTATCACTAGACAGCCATGTCAAGCTGCTAACCAGATCATGCTTTTTTCATTTAAGAAATATCAGTAAGCTGACAACATTAATGCCTTTCACAGAACTTGAGATGATTTTGCACGCCTTTGTCTCATCTCGTATCGATTACTGTAATGCTCTTTTCACCTCACTTAGCAGGTCCGCCCTAAACCGTCTCCAGTCAATCCAGAATGCTGCTGCTCGATTACTCACCAGGTCAAACAAGCGGTCTCACATCACTCCCATACTGAAAACACTGCACTGGCTCCCTGTGGCATATAGGATTAAGTTTAAAATTCCCATTCTCACCTTCAGAGCCGTTCACGGTCAGGCCCCAGATTATCTGTCAGAACTCATTCACCCACCCGTTCACTAAGGTCAAACCCCCTACACCTGCTGTCTGTCCCACAGAAAACAGACTCGTGGGGATCGTGCGTTTCAGTCCATAGCACCAATCCTCTGGAATTCTCTACCCGCCTCGCTACGTCTTTCTGACTCTGTTGAGTCTTTTAAAAAACAATTAAAAAGGTTAATGTTTAGACAGGCCTATGGGTAATCAGGTCCAACCAGTGGCTATAGCAGGAGTTTATAATGTTGTCTATGACGTACTCATTTGTTCTTGCTGTTGTTGTTTTTTGTTGATGTAAAGCACTTTGTGACCATGGTCTGTGAAAAGTGCTATAGAAATAAACTTTACTTACTTACCTTACTTGGTGTCAAGCAGTATAGATATTGCACAGCCAGTTAAACAACTGAGCATTTAGTACATTTACACAAGTACTGAAATGAAGTTTAATTTTGAGGAACTCATGCCTACTTTTTGGCTCTACTCAACAAAAAAACAACAAAAAATCTACTTTCTATTTCTCTACTTTTGACTTACACATTTCTTTACTGCATTATTTTTCACATTCAAAAAATAAATAGCTTTTTACATATAAAGATTCTGCACTGGTGGACACTGAAAATGCCCACAAGTTAAAGTATTTGTGTAAAAGCAGTAACGTATTTAAATGTGCACATGAATTGTACATCTGTTAAGTACCAAGGATCTTGTTGTAAAGTCAACCCTATAATGCCTGACCCAAGAAATAATGGACAGAAAATTTGAATATTTTGAATCTGAAGTCTTCATTTGGTCCTCTAACAAAATGTAAAAAAAGAAAAAAATAATGTTTTTTTGTTTGTATTATATTTGATACATCGGACATTACACAGGAACTTTACTCCTTGGCCATCTATAACATCTGCATCATTATCTTTTCAAACAGCTGCCCTTTTCAATCCTTTTCTTTTATTTTGCAATGTGGTAACCAGGCAGTACATGAAACTCTGGCAATAACAATTACAAAACACCATTTTTCTTGCCCATCTGTAACATCTGTCATCTTTTATCTTTCATAAACTGCTTCCTTTTTCTATCTCTTTTCCTTTTATTTTGCCAAGTAGGTGAATTGCTATCGAGGAAGGCCAGGACATCTTCCGTACAGTAATTATTTTTAACCATCTAAATAGGTTTTTCAATTTTGAGTCAAAAAATTTGTTCTAAGCACCAAATTTCAATCTTCAATTTGTGTAATTGATTCAACAAAATTTTGAACAAACTGAAGATTGTACATTTACAAACACAATTTAAATTGCATTTGTTTTAAAACATGTAAATAGACTAAAAATAAATCTAAATGGTGTTCTCTTGGAGTACAGTTACTTTTAGAAATGGGCTACTATACCCCCTGGAGAGGTCATCAATTTGTTAGCAATCTTATGAACAAACTTTTCAAACTCCACTATCAGAACAGTTCATATAGTTTCCTCGTTAACTTTAAATAGTTAGTTTACTGGAGAGTTTAACCAAAAGCATTCTCACCAAGTTGAAGCAGTTTCCTCACAGCACCCAGATGCTGATTGGAGCAAGCAACGTGGAGAGGGGAACCTGATTGGTCGATGTAATGATCCACATCTGCACCGTGCTGAACAAGAGGCTTGATGCACTCTGAGTGACCTAGAAAAAAAGAAAGAGTTACCATAATCATCACAATAAGAAGTGATGCACATGAAAGGTTTGCTTTGAAATCTGCTCAGACTCTCCTGGGAAGATTAAGCAATTGTTTTTACTTTGAAGCCTGCAACAACACAGCTTTTTTTCTTTATACATTATACAATTACTAGATGTATTCTGTTGTTTTGGCACTCTAAACAAACTGGTTTTGCATAGATTATCTGAGCATATGCAGCAGAATGTGAGCTCTGACCTTTTGCTGCAGCCCTGTGTAGTGGAGAGCTGGTCAGACTGTTCCCCACGGGAGTCGCTCCATGTTTAAGAAGCAGCGATACACAGGTCACATGACCCTTTGCACAAGCTTCTGACAGAGCAGTTTCTCCATCCAATGTGGACATGTTTACCTGTCATGGGAAGATATTTATTTCAGTTCTCCCGATATCTCTATACAAAACAATATATACTACCATGTTTCCAAAAAGGTTGGGACACTGTGAAAAATGTTATTACAATGACACGTGATGATTATCAAAACATTTAAACTCTATATTTGATTAAAACCCATACAAAAAAAAGAATGTATCAGATGTTGAATCTGATGAGTCCCTTTACTTTTTAGAATATCATATGCCAATTTTAAAATTCATGCCAGCAACATTTTTCAAAAAAGTTAAGGGCAGTGGCAACAAAAGAAGTTGTGAATGCTAAGAGAAAAATGTTTGGTGCGTTATAAAATGTGAGCTAAAACAAAGAAAACCCCAAACACCAGAAATCCTAAATTAAGAAATAATTGTCAAACATTGCATTTTTAAAAATACAACATAAGTTCCCAAATGCTTACAGGTTTTGTTAAAAGAGGTGACGCAACATAGTGGTACACAAGACTCTTTCTCACCTATTTTTAAATGTGTTTCTGGCTTCTAATTCAAAATGGGCAACATTTCCAAAATCATAAAACATTTCTCAGTTTCAACGCCTGAAATGTTGTCTTTGTGCTGTTTTCAGTTAAATATGAAGATCTCTGCGGATCCTCTTTCAAACATGCAGGCTATTGAGGCAGTCTGACAGTTTAAACTTTGCACTTGCAGAATAACTGCTGCATGCATGGCTGTGTCTGCGTGGATGTTTTCAAGATTTTCTTGGTTAATCTCTCACTAAAATCCACCAACATGAAGTTTAACTGAACAATAATTCACACGGTTGTACCTTTTCAACTCCAACATTCAGGAGTGCACATTTAAATTGGGTTTATCTTGAATTCAGTTACATTTACAAAAAAACTAGCCAAACTAGATCCTAATGTCTAACTAACATTTGCGCCATTCTCAATCAGAAGCTTTGCACAAGCCACATAGCCTTGCATGCAGGTTCCATGGAGGGGAGACACCTGGTCAAGAGTGCTCAGGTTAACACAGGAACCCTGTGAACAAATAGCAATGAGGTAAACGATTAATTGAGGCACTGTAGATACAGAGGTTATCTCTAAATTAAATAGGGTCTCTCTTAAGCAGCCATTATCTCAGGATGCTGGTTCAAATAAAGTGGATATGCATGTTATTATAATGGCATAATATTCTTAATCTAGCCTTCAACATCCCCTGAAAGCTTACCTGAGCAATGAGTCTTTGCAGAGCAAGGAGACGTCCATTAAAGGCAGCATCATGAATCGGAGACCAGTCAGATTCAACCTCTAGGTGTCCACAGAAACAGAAACTTTTGTATCATAAATACACATTTGAACAATATAGTACACTTTCTAATCATTAAAAATATTCCCCAGTTGCAGTGTGAGCAGTAACTTACCACTCATTAAAGGGTTGGAGAAGAACACAACAACTCCTCTCTGACATGTACAGCCTCGCAGAGTCTCTTTGTTCCCAGCAGGCATACTACTTCACTGTCGCGTAAAAAAGTTGTTGATTTTAACCCTTGAATGCTTTTCCTCGGAGATTTCTTTTGTTGCTAAAAATGCTACAACATATCAGAAAACATCTGAAAGCCGTTTGATCCTCATCTGTTTTCACTGTATTTGTGGCAGTTCTGGGTGCTATGATGTCACTTCCTCTTATACAAAGGTCTCTGCCATCCAGGAAACAGGCTGGTTGAGTCCAGCAGTTCGCGCTTAACCAATGAAAGTGCAGTGGGGGGATGAAGAGGGCCTGTTGAGCAGGTCTGTGTGTAATCTGACACTGCATATCCACACCCATCCCCTACAGACAGAGTAGGGCGGTGTTTTGGGATGGAATTTGTAAACTTGTTCCATAATGACTTCCTTCATAAAATGTAAACATATATTTAAATCTCCTTTTCTTTGCATGATTAAGTCCTGTCTTAAATAATTGATGATTCAGTGAAGTATAGGATAAATTATGCCTTTTGACCAACAGTAAATATTTACATACAAAACATATTATCATTTCATTCAAAGGGTGGAAACAGGTAAATATCACTTAAACATTAAATGTAATCTACAAGCAAACAAACTACATTTGAAAGTGAGGTTTTTAGATGATTCACAGAAGATGTTTTTTTATCACAAATCTTGTCACCATGATCCTGTGGTGCAAAATGCTGGTTGTCTATTCATTTTCGTTAGATAAATTAATGCTGTAACACAACTTTAAAACAAAATTAGTATCCTATGTCTGTTTCCTTCTTTTTCATTCAAAATCCATCCATCCCATGTGATCCTAAGAAGTGTTTGGGCTTTCTTTGTAGCTTCCAGGAAATCTCTGACTTAAAGTGATGTAGATGGGTGGCCGTCATAATCAGTCAGATCTGATCTGTGACTTCCCCGAGGAGAATGACTTGAAAGAAAAGTTTCTCACAGAGTTCCCACACATGAGCCTCTTGATAATAAAATACACCCAGTTCCACATTGAGCTAATAGCTTTGTTATAGAAAAAAAACTGTTAAGTATTTATTCTGCAAGATGTAGTGCTAAGTGATGTGTATGGATACTCACACACTGCTATTCACTATGTTAAACAACCAGATAGATCTGTAGTGTTTTGAGAGCTATAACCTAATTGTATTCTCACCAGCAGAGGGCAGCAGCAGAGAGCAGACATTCAGACAGTGAGTCAATACAAACTATAATTCCTAAGGGAGCTTTTAATCCGTGGCAGCAGACTACAAACCCACCCAGCAATTGACTTGGTGCCTTGTCAGAAGGTGCGAATGGATTAGAATGCCATTGTCCAAACTCAATGAATGATGATGTGCTGAATGATAAAAGCCCTTGATGATTTGTTCCCAAAATAAATCTATTTCAAATGTCCAGCTGTTTGCTCAGATCTTTGTCCATGGAGTCAGATCCAGCAGCTGCAGTGACCTTTCTAGAATCAGGACACGGTGGATATCACTTGCATACAGATTGGAGGAGGAAATACAGTATATCAAGAATATAGGCTCTTGATCCAGGAGCAAAACTAAGATAACATATGCAAGCAAAGTGCACAAAATGTCACTCTTCTTATCATATACCTCAGGATGGGACTTACTTAAGTTTCCCATTGCTGTGTTAGCTCATAAAACTTTTTTTTCTTTGTTGCACAAATTTGATATTTTTTCACGACTCTTATTCTTAAAACACAGATGTCCGTAAATTATCAGATATCTTTTTCTGTCAAAACCGAATTTATACAAAAGTTCTCTACAGGATTTCTCAGGAAAAATCCAGTTCTGTTCCCACATAAGCATGACCAACAAAGCAAATATGGTAGATATAGAGGTTATCAGTCTACAACATTAACTGTTCACCACATCTACAGTAACTGTAAGTGTGAGAGACTCGGTCTTCATATCAGCAAGGTTATCAGAGTGTCTTCCACAGCGGATGTTTCTGAGTATCAAAGCTTGGCCCACATCCCCCTCCAGAAGCCTGTAGTTGGCTAATGAGAATTTGTCCCATTTTTTAATAACTCAACGGATTTTATTTTATTAAGGAAAACGATTATGCCTTTTTTACTTTGTTTGGAGAGTTTGTTTAACACATATCTGACAACATACATGGCTTGCTGTGCGGTTAACAGACCATCCAAGAAGTTGATGCTACAGTTTTTTTTCGATAAGTGATATAGTAGTGTTATATTTACTGCTTACTCATGTGTCGGTATTTATATTTACGGGGCAAGCTTGTTTAACGTTAGCTTGTAAACTAGCCGGCTAACTGTATAATTGGCTGCAGTGTAGCCCATTATTTACGGTCAATGGTTTACCCGATCTCCCATTCATGCTAAAGAGGCTAATGTTAACATATCTAGCCAGCACTATTAAACTGGAGAAAAAGTAATTCTGAATTGTTAGAAATGTTTGTTGTTAAGATGTTGTAAGACAGAGTTTGTGCGATGTTAGAAGCTAAAGGTTCACCTCGGTGGTTAACCACAGACTGTAATGTAATGATGAATGTTATACTCCACATAAATGTCGACATTAAAAAACAAACTTTGTGTAGTAATTATCCGTCAGTAACATAAACTGAACTCAACTGAACCTCATGCTGTGTAGGTTATAGAGGATGACATTAATGTTACATGGTTGATGTAGTGTCTTAAGATTTGTGCAAACTGTCACCAAATTTAAAAAAGAAATTATCACTTTGTGTGAGTTCAGGGAAATTTAAAGGTCCCATATTATGCTTTTTTGGTTTTATATGCTCTTTAGTGTGTTTGTAAGTGTCCTGTGCATGTTTAGGCACATCTATTTGCAAAAATTCAAAGTCCGCAGAAACGCGGCTTCTCCTACGTCCTCCTGTTAGCTGTAGCATTAGCTGCATGTAACGCTCGGTTCTAGCCCCCCTCGATAAAAATGTGTCAGTCCGACGTCATTGTCAGTGTGATATCACTGATCTAAGCCCATTGGCTCGTTGTGGCAAGCCCAGCAGCTCATGTTGCACGCCCGTTAACTTCTGTAGCACGCCCACGATATGCCGTAGCCTGCGGTAGCACAGTAGTGCTAAGGTGCTAATGTTTATGCTCCCCTCGGACGGAGCCAGTGGCTGCATTCCCAATATGGTAAAAGGGGCGGGACATTTCCGAGAACCGTGCTGAGCAACTGACCAATAACGACAGAGTGGATCAGCAGACCAGACTCAGAGCGGAGAGGGAGCAAGGAGGAGCAGTACATGAAAACAGACACTTTTTTCGGACTTTAGCTATTGTGAACGTACAAAAGTAGGTACATAGATTAAATATACGAACCCCAAAAAGGGCATAATATGGGCTCTTTAATATGGTTATTAATATAGTTCTTAATCGTAGGGGGAAAACAGAATATAGCAGTAGAAATATAAAATGTGCAAGAAATAGTTTGAAGAATACAGCCATGTAACGAGCTCATGTTAATAACAAATGAGCTACTGTATGTTCTGTACTGAAGCACAGAGAGTTGGGACCTGTTAATGATTTAAATAATTCAGGTAATATTTGTTTCATGTTAAGATGAAGTACTATCCACAATAAATTGCTTAATTTTTCCTCACACAAAATCTGAGGCAATTTGATGTGGAATATCATTGTGCAAGTGAGTGAGAGAGCTGAAAGTAGCATGATTACAATAAGGTTTATCTTCTTAACTTTGAATAGATGTTGATTACCTGAATACTGTACCTCCCTCGCAGATGTTGTTGAGGCCTAGGTTTCTTCCTCTGTCTCTGCAGCTCTCTGGGCACCTCGACGGACCAGTCACCAATAATCCACACTGTGTCTATAGGAGAAATACAAAGGTGTTGATGCGGATTTCCGTTGTTGATGATATGTTGGATGATGAAGAAATTCGCCGTTGAGACTGATTTGCTTTCAAACAAAATTGTTTATTAACAAGATACAGAATCACTGAACACGTCTGCTCAGGAGAGACAAGAAGCCAATATCGATCTCTCCTGAACATACACTGAGAATGTTATTTATACACAATGTCACAGGACACATGAGGACATCTGTTTGTTTTTCAGGACAACCCCTCTTACTTCAACAGCAGGGGTTTCTGTCTTAGACATATGTATGTCATAAACTTCAAAGGACAACACAGGTCACAAATACAATCTCCTGTCCAGATGTCCCTGGGCAACTCTCCTAGCTTAGATCTAGGCATTTCCTGACACTCATCACTCATCCTGCGAACAACACCTCTAAACAAACATTCCACTGAAGGAAACCCCTTCAACAGATGTGTGCAGCATACACCCAAAGATCACTACAACATCTCTGTCCTAGATATTTAAGACACTTCATATTTCTGTCTGAGTTAGAGAGACGGCTCTGCACCATTGAGTCAGAGTCATCGTATGCAGCAGTAGTTAGCCAGCCACCTGTAGCCGGTGCGGGCCGACATAGCTTGGCTTTCCCCCCGGTAGCTCCTGAGCAGCCGGGAGGCAGTGGCTGGGTTACTGTCCGAGGGAAGCATAGTCGAAAATCGAAACACACGGTTCCCCACCAACCACTTCACGTTTCAAACAAATTTTCCCCACTCAGCGACACACACCCGCTGAGAATAAAACTCTGATTATTGGAGACTCCATAGTCCGAAACGTGAAGCTAGCGAAGTCAGCGGGCATAGTTAGGTGTATACCCGGGGCCAGAGCGGGCGACATCGCATCTCATTTAAAGTTGCTGACAAAGACTAAAGGTAGATTTGATACAATCGTAATTCATGTCGGCACAAATGACTCCCGACTACGCCAGTCGGAAGTCACTAAGGTTAATGTGGAGTCGGTGTGTACTTTTGCTAAGACGATGTCGGACTCCGTAGTGTTCTCTGGTCCCCTCCCAAATCAGACCAGTGATGACATGTATAGCCGCATGTCATCACTCAACCGCTGGCTGTCGAGGTGGTGTCCAGCACACGATGTGGGCTTCATAGATAACTGGCAGTCTTTTTGGGGAAAACCTGGTCTGCTAGCTAGAGACGGCATCCATCCCACTTTGGACGGTGCAGCTCTATTATCTAGAAACATAGCAGAGGTTATTAGTCCAAAACCCTGACAACAACACAGAGTTCAGACCAGGAGGCAGAGCTGCAGTCTTACACACTTCTCTGCGCCTCCCTTAGATCTGTCTCCCAGTCACTATAGCTGTAATTCTGAATCGAACTGTAGTTATACTATAGGTACTGTGTCTGTCCCCCGGCCCAGACCCGTTTTTATAAGTCATCCAAACGGCGTGAATCGTCAGAATCTGATTAGAATCAAAACTACGAATACGATTTTGCTACAAGATCGGAGGATTCACTGCGGACTTTTGAACATTAGGTCCTTAGCATCCAAGTCTCTTTTAGTGAATGATCTGATATCAGATCAGCACATTGATTTACTTTTTTTGACTGAAACCTGGCTGTGTCGAGATGAATATGTTAGTTTGAATGAATCCACTCCTCCCAGTCATTTTTGTACTCATATACCTCGAGACACCGGTGGTGGAGTAGCAACTATTTTTAATTCCAGTCTTTTAGTTAACCCTCTACCAAAGCTGAATTTTTCTTCTTTTGAAAGCCTTGTTCTTAGTCTTCCACATCCAGTCTCAAGACCCTTTCAGCCAGTTCTAGTTGTTGTAGTTTACCGCCCTCCTGGCCCATATTCTGAGTTTTTATCTGAATTTGCAGAATTTTTATCAGACTTAGTCCTTAGCTGTGATAGAATAATTGTTGTAGGTGACTTCAATATCCATGTGGATGTTGAAAATGATAGCCTGAGCACAGCTTTCATGTCACTATTAGACTCTATTGGTTTCACCCAGGGTGTAAACGAACCTACTCATTGATTTAACCACACCCTGGATCTTGTTTTAGCTTATGGAATTGAAATCCATAACCTTACAGTTTTCCTAGAAAATCCTCTGCTATCAGACCATTTTTTTATTACATTTGATTTAGTCCTACTAGAATTACCTCTGCCTGGAAGAGGTGTGCTCTCTAGAAGTTTGTCGGATAGTGCTGTGGCTAGATTTAAGGAAGCTATTTCAGCTGTTTTTGATTCAGTACCGTGTTTCAACCCAGTTGGAAACTCTTACGATAGCTTTAGTCCCTTTCAGCTAGATCAGTTTGTTGATAGTGCAGTGGATTCGCTGAGAGTTACTCTGGATTCGATTGCTCCCCTGAAACAGAAGGTTGTCAAGCGGCGGAGAGTGGCTCTGAATATGGCGTTCGACCAAAACGGTAGAATATCGTTTTCTCTGGCAGGATAGTCATAGAAGATATATGAAGGCTCTACGTGACGCCCGAGCTGCCTACTACTCCTCTCTAATCGAGGAAAACAAAGGCAATCCTAGATACCTTTTCAGCACTGTAGCCAGACTGACAGAGAGTCATGGCTCCATTGAGCCTTGTATTCCTCTAGCCCTCAGCAGTAATGACTTCCTGAGCTTTTTCAACAACAAAGTTCTAGACATCAGAGACAAAATTGGTAACCTCCTGTCCTTACCTGGTGCAGATACGTCTGATACGGCAGAGACAGTTCCAGGACCAGATATTAGTCTCGACTGTTTTTCTCCAATCGACCTTTCAGAGCTATATTCCATTTTTTCTGCGTCGAAACCGTCAACCTGTATTTTGGACCCAATCCCAACCAAGCTGTTTAAGGAAGTCTTTCCCTTAGTTAGCAACTCCATATTAGATATGATCAATATGTCTTTACTGGCAGGCTATGTACCACAGGCATTTAAAGTAGCGGTAATCAAACCTCTACTTAAAAAGCCTACTCTGGACTTAGGAACTCTGGCTAACTACAGGCCTATATCCAACCTTCCTTTTTTCTCGAAGATCCTGGAGAAAGTGGTAGCTAAACAGCTGTGTGACTTTCTCCATGACAACAGTTTATTTGAAGAGTTCCAGTCAGGATTTAGAGTCCACCATAGCACTGAGACTGCACTAGTTAGAGTTACAAACGATCTACTTCTAGCCTCAGACAGGGGACTTCTGTCTGTGCTCGTCTTGTTAGATCTTATTGCTGCTTTTGACACCATTGACCATCAGATCCTGTTGTACAGACTGGAGCATTTGCTTGGAATTACAGGGACTGCTTTAAGTTGGTTTGAATTCTACTTATCAGACCGATCTCAGTTTGTACATGTTAATGATGAGTCCTCTATGCACACTAAAGTTTGCCATGGAGTCCCACAAGGTTCAGTGCTTGGACCAATTCTTTTTACATTATATATGCTTCCTCTGGGAAATATTATGAGGAAACACTCCATACAGTTTCATTGTTATGCAGATGATACTCAGCTTTATGTATCAATGAAGCCTGATGGTACCAGTCAGTTATGTCAGCTAGAAACGTGCCTTAAGGACGTTAGGACCTGGATGACCAGAAATTTTTTGCTACTTAACTCAGACAAGACTGAAGTTATTGTGCTAGGCCCTAAGAACCTCAGAGAGACTTTTTCTAGTGATGTGACTGTCCTCAATGACATCAGCCTGGCATCTAGCACCACTGTTAGGAATCTGTTAGACGCTTTAACACAATGTGATAAATGATACCAGGTAGGAGACCCTTTAACCTGTACTGCAGTTCCCGTACTGCGAACAACTTCAAATGGTCCTTCACGGCGCTCGTTAAACCACTTCCTCCTAAATACCTTCACAAACACCTTGTCTCCAGGTTGCACTATGTTCCTCTTTTGCTCATCAAGTCTCTCTTGCACCTCCTCTCGTTTTTGCCTATCAGAGACATATGTGTATATTTTCTTATGCAAAGCAGCCATGTAATTAACATACACTCGCATTTCATCTTCTACCAGGGCTAAACTTGGACCCTTTCCACTTGTGCGCAAACAAGGTGTTGGCATCCGTCTACCCATTGCCAACTCATGGGGTGTCATGCGTAAATCACGGAGCCCACTTGAACGACACACCATTAACGCTAACGGAAGTGCCTCTACCCAATTCAGACCTGTATGTTGGCAGATTTTAACAATGCGGTTTTTTAACACACCATTCATTTTTTCACAAACACCTTGGCTTTGTGGATGATAAACAGCTCCTAGACGTTGTTTAATTCCCAATTTTTGCAGAATTAGTCTTACTGTTTTATCCACGAACTCTTTCCCATTATCTGAGGATATGCGGTCTGGGAGACCCCACCTGCTTATAACCTCACGACACAAAAACTTGGCAACAGACTGAGCATCTTTTCACTTGGTTGGACAGGCTTCAACCCATCTTGAAAATCTATCCACAACAACTAGCATATATCTTTTACCTCCTACTGGTCTTATCATATCAACAAAATCCACAACTAACTCATGCATAGGACCTATTGGCGTCCAAACATTGTTTTTAGACAAATAGTACACCTGCCTATGACACAATCAATCTGCTCAAGCAAATACAGTACCCAAAAACCATACTCTTTCATAATCTTTCTCCTAACTCCCCCCTTGCACATGGGCTAAACCATGTGCTTCCTGAATCATCAGACCTAACAGGTCTAACAATTAAATTATCTGAGCATTCACTTATCTCTCTACTTCCTGAACCTTCACTATTCTACCTTACAATTCCTTCAACATAAATCTAACTCCTTGACCTTTCCTGTAAACAACAGAAAAGTCCTCTCCAACCTCAGCATCTATCTATACTCCTCTGAAACTTCCTCTGTTCTTCCTCTTTTCTGTAACATTCACAAGCAAAGTGGCTTAGCTGTCCACCATTATGACATGCTCCCAAAGACTGTTGAAAATTTCCTCCTCTACCTCTTCCTAAATTTCCTTGACCTCTTCCTCTCCATATTTGTGGTTGGCCAAACCCTGGCTGTGAAAAAGGGACATTGGGGATCATGGATAATGGCTGGGGTGGCTGAAACTGGATCTGATCATGCTGTGGTTGTGGTGGCAATTGAGTTGTTTTAGGCTGACTCTGCATAACCACAGCTTGTTTCTTATCCTTTTTCTTATTATCTACCAGCTGTAGTTGGTTAAGTTTTCTAAGAGTTTCCTGGTCCTGTTCCTTCTGGTCATGCTCCTTTTTCCGGTATAAATCAACTTGATGTGCTATGTGATCTGTATACACACCTTTTGTCATGCTACCAAGACCAACTACCTCTGCCAACTTGCTCCGCACTAGTAGGGGCAGTCCCTTCTGCATCTTAGCTCGCAAAATGGATTGCTCCATTTGATTTAAGTCTGGGTCATTTCCTGTGACATTTCTCCACACTTGATGAGCCCTAGACACATAAGCTCTTGGGTTTTCCTGTGGGCCTAATGATTCAATGAGAATATTATCAGGGTGCACATTTGTTGGAAACGTATCTCTCAATGCTCTCCACATCCGACCTCTACTTGCAGCTAACAATTCTGGATCATACACTGCAGTCGCCACATATCTATTAAGGCCTGCTGCTTGCAGGATTTCCTCCATTGCTGGGACCCCAATGAGGCTAGCCAAAAGTCTCTTAATGTCTCCCATGGCAGGCTGTGTTCCCACCAAAACCTCTTCTAACTTTGAAATCCAAGGATGTGCTCCATCCTGAAGAGTGGGTAACTTTTCAAGTATGTTTGACATGTCTGTACTTTGCCAAGGTTTATACTCATTTTATCGAGTCTCTTTTCTTTTCTTGGACATAATATATACCCCAAAGTGTCAGACTTTTGAGACTTCTTCTTCTGTCTTTTTCTCTGTGTTTTTTGCAGTTCCTGTAATTGCTTTCCCAATACTCGCTGAGTTTCTGGACTGGTAGATTCACTTATGTTCAAAAGACATCTATTTATAGTTCTCTCAACCTCTCTTAAAGTGCTGCATCTATCATCTTCCACCCCTGAACCGGCTGCTTGCGGGTAAAGATATGAAGGACCCTCTCTCTCTGAGTCTTCATCTCCCTCACTCACATCTGTGTCGTCCTTTCCTAGATCCCTTCTTTTTACTGGCTTGTCTCCTTTTTTCTCTGCTTTAGCCAACATCCGTCTAACTGCCGGGTCATAGCCACCAACAGCTTCGTCCGAATCACTCTCACTGTCATCCTCTATGTCCAGTCTTCTAAACTGCTGTCCGCTCCAATTTCTCAAACAAGTCTTTTTGTGTTTACTGTCAGAGCTTGGGTACATTTTTATGGTCGTTGTAGCCTTTCCCTTCTCTATTATTTGCTCATCCTCATCTGTGATATGATAGTTGCCCTTCTGTCTAATCACTGGGAGCTGAGGATAAACATCAGTAAACTTAACTTCCTTCTCATAAGGTGGGGGCTTCTTTGCTAATGCAGTATGTGAAAAGGATGTGTTAACCTTTTCCATTAACTTTCCTGCTGCCTTGTCATTTTTCTGTATTTCTTGCATACTGTGGTCTCTTTTTTCTCTCGCAGCTTCTAACAATTTCTGTCCCTCATTCTTAAACAACTGCAGAATGCCAAGTTCAATTTGTCTTTTCTCCTTACGTCTTGTTCCCATTTTACCTTTCTTCTGATTTACCTTATATGTAGACACAAGCACCTGTATTGTTTTGATCACATCCGGGTTCAAAGTCCCTTCTACTGGCCAAGGCTGTTCAATGTCAGGCCAACGCTTGCTCCATTTTTCCGATATTTTTGGAATATTTTTAACTAGAGGATTAGTCTTCTGTACTACATCAACAGGAGTGATTGCTTTTGTAATTTTGGTGTCCATCTTTGACATTACAATGACCCTCTTAGTTCCTCGTATTGTAAGTCAAACTGAAATAGTTAAAAACTATTTTAGAAAGTACCGTGTTACCACACTTGAAAGTGAATAAATTTGCCAACCCCAAAGGAGACCAAAGGCTTCTTACTATGAAAGCAAAAGCACTTGTTTATTACCTAATACATCTAATCACACCTATTTATCTTAAATTATGGCAATAATGTCAATGTTCCATCTCAAAATAGCCCCAAATCAAGATAAATCATACTCAGATAATGAAACCAGCATTCACAGCATTTGAATCAAATCAACTCTTCCACAAATGATCAATCAACTCATCAATACTCCATTAATTAACCAAATGCTTCAATTAGTCAGTCTGTTGCCAAGATTTCCTCCTAAATAATTGCAATGTGATGTATCAGAAGAAATACTGTAAGCCCATGTGTGAAAACAAACTAAGCATGTGTCAAAAATGTTGACTATAAAGAAATGTATACACACATAGAGAAATGGAGGTGTTTGTTGAAAGAGTTTGTGGCCCACAGAGAGAAGAAGGAGGGGGAGGGCTCCCTCTCTACTCCCCTTAACAGGAGGAGTAAGCTAATTGGCTCTCTATGTGAGGCAACGCCTCTTGGACCCGCCTCCTAAATTTAGCAAGGGCTTCCAGTATGAACTGGCTGTCAAAGGGTTAACATCATGTCCAAACCCAGTGCAGGTAATGCACAGAGTCTACAGACACACAGAAGCCAGCACAATATTCTCCCAATCAACAGCCAAATACAAAATGTATCCTCTGAAAAACTAACTTCTCCACCTATTTTAAAGAAGACTATTCGTTCTTTTGAACAGACAAAATTCGCAGCATAATGTGGTCACACACATACACACAAACAGACAGAAAGAGGAGAAAAATTCACACTCCAATCAGCCGGCAGTTTTAACTTTCTCAGACGATTTTCTTTTCTCTATTCCTATTCCCTGAATATGTGCAGACTATCCTCACTGCACTCTCCACTTCTGTTAGAAAACAGATACTATATATATTTATCTATAAACGTCCTTTATTAGGCTCATTAGTATTTATCAGATTATATAAACGTCCTCTGAGGGGCTCATATTTTATCAAGTCGTATATATAAACGTCCCCTGAAACAAAGGGCTCATAGGTATTTTAACACTGATGAAGATCAGATTAAATAAACGTCCTCTGGAACAAAGGCTCATAGGTATTTTAACACTTATGAAACAAAAAATGTCTCCTTATCAGTTACTAAATCACCTTTAACCAATCACCTGCTATATATGCCTATTTAATAATACATCTATTCTATTTATCAATCACACACAAACAAGAACATTTCCAGATCATTTAAACAGCAACAAAAACATCACTTCAGCCTTTTACACACATCCACATCCCAGCGCACCAAGACCGTCCAGCAGCCTTTAGACACACACACACACACACCTCAAAAACCACCGCGCCTTAGTTCAAATTTTAAAGTCGACTTATTTATAATTTTCCCTCTATCAAAAATGTTTTACTTTGGCCAAACTTTTAACAAATTGTCTTTTAACAAATTACTTCACACTGCATGCTTCAATGCACACTGTTCCTTTATTCAGCGCTTTCATTTTCTACTTTTCTCAAAACTATCTTTATTTCTTCTCTTTCACTCTTTCATCTCTTTATTTCTCTTCTTTATTTCTCATCTATTTAATCTCTGTATTTCCTACATTATACGTTTAATTTCTACAATTTCCCATTTCCCTGGCCAGGGATCCCCTTTGTTTTATTTTTACTCAATTTGACTACTTCTTAAAGCCAACTTTCACTTCAGTGTCTAATTTACACATGACTTACTGTTAAAAGGATACGGGCCCTGTCCTTGTTAAACTTGCATAGTTTTTTTAGCTAACTGTTCTCTAGTTACTTGTTGTGCTTATGCTAACTTTACCTTTCAACTTTACTCTCTTTTCTTTTATTTATCTCTTATTCTCTTTTCTTTTATTAATCTCTTATTCTCTTTTCTTTTATTCCCCTTTATTTATATATTTTTTTAACTCAATAAACCCCAATTTAGACAGAGAATTACTCCAACATCAACACATCATTGCACTTCAGTTCTTTGACAGTGGAGCCAAATTTCAGACAGAATCAACTCCCCAATGTGTAAAAACAACACTCACGCTCTGAGGTGATGGAGGAATGCTCCCACTGAAACTCTCGTCCACTGCAGAAGGCCCCAACTGATCCTGTTCCGTGACGCCAAAATTGATGCGGATTTCCGTTGTTGATGATATGTTGGATGATGAAGAAATTCGCCGTTGAGACTGACTTGCTTTCAAACAAAATTGTTTATTAACAAGATACAGAATCACTGAACACGTCTGCTCAGGAGAGCCAAGAAGCCAATATCGATCTCTCCTGAACATACACTGAGAATGCTATTTATACACAATGTCACAGGACACATGAGGACATCTGTTTGTTTTTCAGGACAACCCCTCTTACTTCAACAGCAGGGGTTTCTGTCTTAGACATATGTATGTCATAAACTTCAAAGGACAACACAGGTCACAAATACAATCTCCTGTCCAGATGTCCCTGGGCAACTCTCTGGACATAAGGGTCCATTTGTTCCCATTCCACTGTGGGGGATCCTAGCTTAGATCTAGGCATTTCCTGACACTCATCACTCATCCTGCGAACAACACCTCTAAACAAACATTCCACTGAAGGAAACCCCTTCAACAGATGTGTGCAGCATACACCCAAAGATCACTACAACATCTCTGTCCTAGATATTTAAGACACTTCAGTGTTCAATTAATGCCTCAGACAAGACAAAATGTACAGTTAACTACATGTGACAGCTCAGGGTGTTTTTTTGTTATTAGCCACATCTGCAGGAATAATATTTAACAAGGTAGCTGCAACTCATAATAATAGATGCCAGTCTTAAACACTATTTTTTCTAATACTTAAAGTTTTGGTGTGAAGCTGACACTGTCCACAGACTCCATGACTTCACAGGGTTCTATAGAAAACAAATGTCTTATAATAAATACTAAATAATTATTTTTCAATTTTTTCAATTGTCCTGTTCACCCACATCGCTGTTGACATCAGTAAATATAAGACACAGACATTCCTCTTTTTGTCAGAACAATAACATGAACTGTATGCTTTTTAATATTGATTTCTTCTGGATGTTTCATATTTATTTACAGTCTATGGTCTAACAGTAGTTTTATCAACAACAACGAAAAGAAAAAAGACACCAAAGCTCTCGTCTTTTATCGTTTTAAAACAGACTTCTTATCCTTAAACATGTTCTTACACCCAAGTAATGATTTGTAACAATGTGAGAATTTAAATGTAAAGATTAGCCTCAAAATAATTCTTACATTTTATGATAAAACTTTGCTAATGTGTTGCTCTGCTAACCCGGACAAAGTCTAACTGCTCTGACAAATAACCAGCCATAATTGTATATTTAAAAAAGTGTAGTTTTAAGACTTGAATTAAATATTTGGGTTGAATATAATTAGTTTTAACTGTGTTGTAGAAAAGTTAGATGTTAACTTACTGTTTATAGAGATATCTCCGGACGAGCAGGAAAGCAGTAGGGGATGATAGCAGCCGTAGCCGTTGGCTTTGATGTGAAATGGAACGTCGAGCTGAATGGGCGGAGTTAAGTCCCGTCCGGTCCCGCCTTAATGCTGTTGCTAGGTTGATCCAAAGTGAGGTTGAGACCCCACTGAGACAGCAATTCCAATATGGATGCGCCCCTCGATTAGACTCATTTGATGCGTCCGTAACAGACGGGTGACGTCACTCAGGGTTCGTCCAGTAATATTTACAGTCTATGATCTATACACATGCATACATACATTACATACCTTAAAACGGGATGGCATCTTTGCTGTGGACTTCCAGGTTAATCAGAATTTGTTGGGTTTATTTACACTGGTCACAGGTCACAGGGGCAGTGATACAGGTTGCAGTATGTTGTGCAGGCTTTGAGCCACATGAAATGATGGAATACGCATCTACGAAAGACAGAAAAACTGCTACAAGTCATTTCCACTTAGTAGATGAAGCGAGATTAAACAAGATTTAATAATGCAGCCCAGCGATGTCTTTTAATGTTGTTTAAACTGCTAATTTCAGTCAATATTTTCGCCGAACAGCTTGAACAACGTTAACACTTTTCCCCTGTATTAATAAGTTTAAACCTACTGTAAACCACAATTACCTCACCTGCAAAATCTCTCTTCCAAAACTGTAATAAAGCCGAGAATACACAGTACGCTTACAGAAAAAAAAGCTCGTCCTCAATGAAAGCATACGTAGCTAACACGATTCCAAACGCGCATATTTTATTTTGAAGGCGAGCCATGTCTGTTTCCGGTTGTCGACTTCCTTGGTACAATTTTCATTGTGCAAGTTGGATAATGCAACAAGCTGCGCTGAGTAGCTGTGCACGTCCTTGCTCAATGAAACAGTAATACAGTCAAAGCGTTAACAACGTTAGGCTGAGTCGGCTGTGGGATAATGAGTAAACATGCGTCAACATATATTTGTATTCGGACAATGAAATTAGGCAATACCCCTTAAACGTGCATGTTTCATTATAGAACATGAACTACTGCAAATTAATTATGTAGTGTATGGACTATTTATACATGCGGAGTTATATCACCCCTTGTGCCTTACAGTGCACTTCATAGTTAATTACATTGGCGCAGTGATATGCGTTGCCGGACTTCTTGTAACCTGCCGTTCTACAGTAAAGCGTCATACTAAGTTGAAGCTCCGTCTCCGTCTTATTTATTTAAAAGTTGTTACAGACACAACAAATTATACTTCGTACACGGACCCAGTAGCTCATTTATTATTAACATGAGCTCGGTACATGGTAATAATAATGACAGAAAATATTGAAGTTTGAGTTTGTGGGCCGTCGAAATGAACGTCAACCATGTAACGTTAATATCATCCTCTGTAACATGTTTAACCAGCGGGTATCGTCTGATTAATGTTGAACTTTATACACAAAGTTTGTCTTTTAATGTTTACGTGGAGTATAACATTATAACGTCAGATAACCATATTTACAGTCTGCGGTGGACCTTTAGTTTTTAACATCACACAAACTCTGTCGTACAACATCCTAAAGCCCCAATATGTAACTTTTCAACCTTAAAATATTTGCTTGTAAGTTCGTCTAACACATAGGTCTAACAGCGTAATCATGTTCAACACATAGACTGTAAAAATAATGGACGGGACAAGGTCCACGGTGTTGTGAAGCTTTTATTTTTAGAGCTCCCCCTGCTGACTGGCTGCAGTATAGGTCATAAACCCCGCCTCCTCAATGATAACAGACAGGATGTGGGTCAAACTGTAAAGCTAAAATACTCGTCACATCATTTTTTTCCAAACCTAAACTCTGCTGTGATCATTAGTTATTATCACCCTACATTGTGTTCAAGTGCTAATTTTTCTGTGAAGTTTGTTTTAAATAAGTTATTTGAGGTTGAAAAACAGGATTTTACGTCATATTTGACAATGATTGACAGCCGCCGATCTTGCGTAGCTCTCTTTGTGAATAACAAAAGTTACGTAGTGAAGGAAAGCCGAGACGCCATTGAATTTTTCCGTTCAGTTTTTTCGTCTTTTTTGAGCTGGCAAAATGAGTTGTTCTGCAGTAAACTGTTCTAACCGCCCTGTGGGATCTAAGGGATCTTTGCAGTTTTTTCGGTAAGTAAAAAAGTGTGATTTATGTGTGTTGAGTTTTATGTTCTCATTCACATATAAATATACATGATGTGATGTATAGTTTGACTTACAGTGTTCATATGTATATGTTTTATACAACGTTTATTTTGTATGCACAGTGTACATGTTGAGATCTTATTTTGTTCATGACGTGACTTCCTGTTGTGATGCGTTATGTTTTGCGCCCTTTTTTACGTTAAGATGCGAGAGCGGGAGATTGGTTGTTGTGTTCCATGGCTGCTGACGAAATGCTGTTCCAGTTAGCTGTGAAGAAGGAATGAATAAAAGGTGACGTGATAACACTAAAGTGTGATTCTTGGTAACATGGCTGACGAAGCAGCCGACCCAACAGGTTATGGGCCCAGGCGCGACACGGGAGGAAGATGGCGAAGGTTGGTGTTCGACTGTGATGAAAACAACTATGAATTTTGGGAAGTAAAATTTCTTGGGCAGATGAGAATAACAGGATTGAAAAACGTTATATTATCTGTCGATGAACCAGACCCAGAAAAGAATGCAGAATGCTATGCAGAGCTTATTCAGTTGCTCGACGACAAAAGTCTGTCGCTGGTAATGAGAGAGGCCGCAGATGACGGCAGAAAAGCTCTGCAAATACTACAGGACCATTACGCCAGCAAGGGTAAGCCCCGAATTATTGCCCTGTACACAGAACTAACTTCTTTGAAAAAGAAGTCTGAAGAAACAGTGACTGATTACATTATTCGAGCTGAAAAAGCAGTGACTTCTCTGAAAAATGCGAAGGAAACAATAAGCGACGGACTGATAATAGCCATGATTCTGAAAGGCCTTCCAGAAACATACAAGCCTTTTGCAATACATACAACTCAAACCAGTGAAGAACTATCATTTACACAGTTCAAAAGCAACCTACGGAGTTATGAAGAGACAGAAAAATTCGACAACAAACCAAAGTCGGACAACGTTATGAAAGTGGATGTATCTTCTGTAACATGCTACGGATGTGGACAACGTGGGCATGTTGCGAGAGATTGTCGCCAAAAAGGAGCACCAAAATGGTGTAGCTTCCACAGAAGCTCAACACAGCAATGAGACATGCAGAAGAAAGACCAACTTCAAAGATGACGCAAAACAAACTGCTGAAAGACAAGAAAAGCATGAGGAGGAACAAACCTTTGTATTCAAAGTAAGTCACAACTTTCTACCAAATGACATTAAAGAAAAAGGACTGATGGTTGATTGTGGAGCCACATCACACATCATAACAGAGAAAGACAAATTCACAACATTTGATGAGTCGTTTAACCCAACGAAGCACTACATGGAGCTAGCTGATGGATCCAGGGCAAACAACGTAGCATTGAAACGTGGTGACGCAGAGGTGTATCTACAGGATTCAAATGGAAGACTCGTCCCTGTCACTCTGAAGGAGGCCTTGTTCATACCAACGTATCCTCAGGATATATTCTCTGTAAAAGCAGCCACAAGCGATGGTGCCAAAGTGGTCAAAGGGGACAGAATGAACTCACAACCAAAGATGGAATCGTCTTCTGCATTGAAGAATACGAAAGACTGTATTATCTGAAAACGGTAAATAATCGCATACAATGTGATGACACAGTTAATACTATGATATTCAGTGACGGTGTGAACTTAACTTGTGATGTCAAAACATGGCATGATATTTTGGGTCACTGTAATGTAGATGATGTGCTAAAATTACCAAACGTGCTAGATGGTATGAAAATCACAGGTAATGCTAAAATAGACTGTATTGTCTGCACAGAAGGAAAATTCACTAACAGCAGAAATCGGAAAACCGATGCCAAAGCTAATGCACCTCTGGAACTGGTACACACAGACTTAGCAGGTCCTATTGAGCCGATTAGTCGAGAAGGCCACAAATACGCCATTTCATTCACAGACGATTTTTCAGGGGCAGTGTCTGTGTATTTCCTCAAAAACAAGAGCGACACAACATTAGCAACAGAAAAGTTTCTGGCAGACTGTGCACCATACGGTAGTGTAAAATGTATCAGATCCGACAACGGTACAGAGTTTATGGGCGGGGCTTTTCAGTCCCTATTAAGAGAAAAGAGTATTAGACATGAGACGTCATCACCATATTCCCCACATCAAAATGGGACAGCTGAAAGACAGTGGAGGACCCTTTTTGAAATGGGAAGGTGTTTATTACTGGAAAAGGGATTACCTAAGATATTGTGGCCTTATGCTGTCCAACATGCAGCTCATATCCGCAACAGATGTTACAATGACAGAACAAAAAGTACCCCATACTACATGCTAACAAAGAGAAAGCCAAATCTATCAAAAATGTGGATATTTGGATCAGACTGTTACGCATATAGACATAACCAGAAGAAGCTGGACCCCAGATGTGAGAAGGGAGTATTTGTGGGATACAGTAAGAACAGTCCAGCTTACCTGGTTTACAACCCAGAAACGGAAAAGGTACAGAAACACAGACTGGTAAAATTTATCAAAAAGAACAGTGTTGAACAACAGACACAAACAAACGAATATGACTCAGAAATACAGACATATGAACACAGAAAGTCTGACAGTTAAAACAATGTTGATGTGCCCCAGGATGAAGCTAGCACAGAAAATCAAGTATTACATGAAAATAAGGAGCATGCGGAAACAGATGATACAGAAGTATCAGAACTTAAAGAGAATACAGATGAGTAAGAAAAACAAAGCCAAAACAAAGACTATCCAAGGAGAGAAAGGAAAGCTCCAAAATATTTGGAAGATTACACTTCAAACATTAAAGATGATGATCTAACCCACATTAATGTTGATTATTGTTACAGGGCAGTATGTGGAGTTCTACAAACTTATAGTGAAGCCCTGAAGTCACCAGAGGCGCTTCGATGGAAGCACGCCATGACAGAAGAGATCAACTCACTGAAAGAAAACGACACATTTGAACTGACATCATTACCTAAAGGTAGAAATACAGTAGGAGGAAAATGGGTATATGCCCTCAAAGAACATGCAGAGAATGAAAAAATCTTTAAAGCTAGATATGTAGCGAAAGGATACAGTCAGACAGAAGGAATAGACTATCATGAAACTTTTGCGCCAACAGCAAACATTACATCAGTTCGAGCGCTGATGCAGATAGCAGTTCAAAATGACCTCATCATACATCAGATGGATGTTAAGACGGCATATTTGCATGCCCCAATACAGGAAGAAATCTTCTTAGAACAACCAGAAGGTTTCAGAGTAACATCAGATACTGAAGAAAAATTTGTATACAAACTAAAGAAATCTCTTTATGGCCTGAAACAATCTGGGAGAAATTGGTACAAACTACTAAATGATTATCTAGAGCAAAAATAGCTTTGTAAGAAATCCAAATGATCACTGTGTCTATAAACGTCAGACAGAAAAAGGTACCATTCTTGTCATCATATGGGTGGATGACTTGATCATTGCAGCCAGTGATAATGATCTGTTGAACAGATTCAAAGATACTATGAAATCAAAATTCAACATGAAAGACTTGGGGGAAATATCATATTTCCTTGGCATACAGTTTGAGCAAAATAAAGGAGAAATCAAAATGAACCAGAAAAATTACATCGAAAAGATGCTAGAAAGATTTGGAATGTCAGAATGTAAACCAAGGTATACACCAAGTGAACAAAAACAACTGGAAGATGTCAAAAATGAGATTGTTAATCCCAAAGAGTATTGTGAGATTGTGGGCAGTTTGATTTATGCCATGACTTGCACCAGACCAGATATTAGTTGGATAGTTAGTAAACTATCTCAAACACTGGCAAATCCAAAAGCAGAAAATCTGGTGGCTGCTAAGCATGTGTTAAGGTATCTCAAAGGCACAAATGACTATGAACTATGTTTTAAGAAAAGCGAGGAAGATCTGAACCTGATTGCATTCAGTGACTCAGATTGGGCTTCGTCTGTGGAAGACAGATGTAGCACTACAGGCTATTGTTTTAGCCTAACAAAACAAGGACCAGCAATTTCATGGAAATCAAGGAAACAGCCCACAGTGGCTCTGTCAACTTGTGAAGCTGAATACATTGGACTTACAGCCACTACACAGGAAAGCATGTACCTAACACAACTGTTAAATGGCATGGACAATAAAGTGTACACCTGTACTAAAATTCATGGTGATAATCAGGGAGCCATTGCACTGAGCAAGAATCCCGTAAACAGAAAGAGGTCTAAACACATTGATGTAAAATATCATTTTATTCGAGAAGCACTAAGCGAGAAGAAAATAGATATTATTTTCTGTCCATCGGAAAACATGACTGCAGACATTCTAACAAAACCTGTTACAAAAGGAACAATAATTAAGTTCAAGAAATGGTTCTTTGGAAACTAAAGCCATGAGAGACCATGGTATTTGGGTTAAGATGATGAGAACAAGAGGGGGTGTTGAGTTTTATGTTCTCATTCACATATAAATATACATGATGTGATGTATAGTTTGACTTACAGTGTTCATATGTATATGTTTTATACAACGTTTATTTTGTATGCACTTGAAGAACAGTGTACATGTTGAGATCTTATTTTGTTATTCATGACGTGACTTCCTGTTGTGATGCGTTATGTTTTGCGCCCTTTTTTACGTTAAGATGCGAGAGCGGGAGATTGGTTGTTGTGTTCCATGGCTGCTGACGAAATGCTGTTCCAGTTAGCTGTGAAGAAGGAATGAATAAAAGGTGACGTGATAACACTAAAGTGTGACTCTTGGTAACATGGCTGACGAAGCAGCGACCCACCAGTTGAAGCAGTCAACCCAACAATGTGTCATTGGTTGGTTAAAGTCGTTATAGTCGTGCAGGCTGAAATTCATAGTACTATATACGAGGGTAGAATATTTCTCTATGTATCCAGATAAAACTAAAGGTAAGATCTGATTTAATATAATTGTTACTGATTTAAGAGACTAACCACGCAAACACCAACAACCTGCGGTGGTGTAATGTAATATTAACCGAGCATCATGCTGCTTAAACGTGATAAATATTCTGCATTGTCTTCCACACACAC
>NC_083625.1:12500-62500 GCF_963584025.1 Labrus mixtus
CCAACTCTTTCAAGGTCCAACACTTAATACACGTGACGGCACTTTCAGTGAACCAGAGCACAAGGAGAGGAGGGAAAGGGAGGGAGGAAAGAGGATGTAAAGAAGAGGAGGTGAAGGGAGGAGAAGAAGACTCTGTGCATTAAGAAGTTTTATAAAATCTCCTCTGTGTTCTTATCTTGCAGGAGTCGAGGAGTTTAAGACATCGTTGTAGAAAAAGTAGATTCACTTTTTAAGTCCAGTTGCTTGTGTGTGCATTCCTGTGTTGTGTTCAGGTGCTCGCTGTTCATCAGAGTTCTATAGTTTTCAGTCCAGTCAAGGTGAACATGAACACTCCTCTTTCTTCCTGACAGACATTCACACCTCCTTATCTCTTTGGTCGTGCGTCTTTGTGTCTTTCCTTCTTTGCCATCCAATCATATTCTTTCCATCCCTTCCTCAGGCTGACAGGCCGTCAGAATGGAGCATTCTGTCCAGTTGGGTCTCCGTTTTGATCACATGCCCGTGGACGAAAGTCCCAGGCCAGTTGTTTTGCTCATGCAGGGTAAACCTTGAACCCCGGCCTTCGGGAAGTCGTGTGCCACCAGGCGGCCGTTCTCACCTCCGAGCCCTGACGCTCCTCCTCCAAAACCTCCTGCTACCATGCCCCCACCTGCTCCTCCACTCGCTATGGCGGCATCAATGAGTTCCTGAATAGGAGAAAAATACATAAGTCAGAAATATTTTGGGACATGAAATCAATCCTGTGAGGTATTCAGAAGATTAACTCGTTTCATTAAGGTTTATTTTTGTCTTTGTTTATAATCCTCTCATCTCCCTTCACTCAAAATTTAGCTTCTTGGCTTCTTTGCACTCATTCATTGTCTCCGCAAGTCGGTCATCGTTCTTATCTTTCTCAAACTGTCATAATTTTCAGATGTAAACTTATAATATGAAGAGTAACTGCTTTCAGGGTTTAATGCTGTTGAGAGTCCCATCTTTAGCTCCTTGGTCCACTTTTTGAGAAATTGGTGATACACAAGTGTGTGGAAATGTCTGTTAGTAGATTCTCTATATTTTCACCATGACTGTTCTGAAAACTATCACAACATTTATTTGAAACTAAAGAACAGGCAAAGTTAAAAAAGTGTTTTTGAATGATGTCTTAGAACCCGGATTTATCTGAGATTATTCAGAATGTTTATCAGTTTTAACATCATGGAACTTAAATGCAGTCCAAAAATATGCTTAACGTGTTTCTACCCTGATGTGACAGAAAATGGGTTAGGGTTAACCCTAACCCTGAGCAGATCAGCATCTAGATGACAATAACCAAGCTCCTGTTTTTAAGAGCACCTGCGTACACCTGTCCCTCCACCCACCTGTCCCTTTAACAAATCCACCTCTGGCTCACTTGAAGATTTCAAACCACCATCGCTGTGAGGAAATCAGTGTTGAATATGTTTGTGTGTATCCAGTGATCACGACCGGTGATTAAAAGTAAAAGTCCTTTTTGAGTTTGCAGAGTGAATCTCTCTCTCTCTCTCTCTCTCCCTCCCTCCCTCTCTCAGTTAATGTAATGATGTGAATCCAGAGTTAATATCCTGTATCAGGCCTCAGAGTCGCCCACACTCCCTCGCTCTTTCATGGCTGCAATGAGGAGTCGTCTGGCAGATCAGTACAAATAAATCCAAGTTTATTCATTTACTGAAGCAGATTGGAGCCAGCTCACCCACATGTGAGCAGCAAAATCAAACACTCATATCCCCCTTGCAGAAGGCTAAAAGCTTACAATCCACATCAGTCAACCTGTGAATGTCTTCAACACTGGGAGAAACTGTACCCCTCTCTCTCTGTCTTCTTTAGTCTCTAACCCACCTCTCTCTCTTTAAAGGAAGAATATGCAATTTTTCACACTTAAATGTAGCCCGAATCCTGACATCATCACACACAGCAAATAAGGTGAAAGTGAGTCGGAGCTGCTGCAACAGGCTGCTGACTCTCAGCGCCCGTCAGAGATGTAAATCATCAGTTTCTTTATTGGGTCCAATGAGCGCTGCAGCCTTTCAGCTCAGATTTATGGCGTTTATTTACTTCATGTGTTGTTACCACATCCACACTTGTGTTATTAGGGTTAGGGTAGTTTAAAAGTCAAACCTTCATAAAGTGACAGGAGGTTAGATCAGAGCCAGTTTTAGCCAGTTGGCAGTAAAATACAGAAGCATGTCTTCAGAGAACTCACTGCAGTATTTATATAAGAGTATCAATAATGAATCAGAGAATAATACAATGTATATATAAATGTATTGACTGTTTCACCTGTGTGCAGCACAACTCCAGTGTGAAAACATGCAGCAGGTAACCGCAGTGTAACCTCGCTCTGCTCCGCTCTGACTGATGAAACCCTCCTCACATGTTTTGTCAGCAGCACCTTCAGCGAGCTCTTCACGACTCCGTGCTCAGACACAAAATGTGAGGAGAATAACAAAAGTCCAGCAGAGAGAGAGCGAACACACTGGTACTGCTGCTGAGAAGAAAACGTCTCTAATGACTTGTTTGCTCCTTTGGAGGAGTCCATCAAAGTCTCGCTTTGAACCACCATTGTCTATAATGAGCCGAGTTTCATCACATGCAGACGCCGGCGATAAAGAGCAGAGCATTGGATTAACTGCTTTTCAGATTATAGAGCTGGATATGCTCCACAGACGGAGGTCCTGATTGTTGGACTTTAACTTATCTGGAGCCACAGGAAAACTAAAGTATAAGTTTATCTAGAAAGACAAACCCCCACGATGGATAGATTAACAATAAATACACTTAAAAAAAAATCATGTGATAAACTAAAAAAAACAAACTCCTGATATGCAGTTACCATAGTTAACGTTTATATCGTTGTGTTTATAGTTCATCCTTTTAACTAGAAGTTTTTATTCTTCATTTTATTTTTGTTTGAATCATCCAATGGAAGAAGAGACGACATCCTGCTGTTGGTTTTATGTTATTCTGCTGACCAACAGTAGGTGGCGGTAAGAAGTAAAGAAGACTGAAGCTGGTAGGAATAGATAAATAATTAAATTTAAAAAATATAAAAAGAATGGATCTTGTAAAAGTTGTTGATAAAAAGACGATAAAGAAGAACTTAACGTCAGGATGTCTTAGGTACAAACTTTCAGAGGGACTCACCTTCATTCTCCTCGACTCGATGCGGGACTTGTAGCAGAACTCAACCAGAGCCACGAGCATGGCCAAACCCAGACCTCCGATCAAGATGTAAAACACTCCCGCTACATTGCTCAGACTGAGCGCGCTCGTTTTGTCCTGTCAGCATAGAGAGGCGGGGTCAGGAACAGCCAATAGAGATTGGCTGATGTTCATCACTAATGTTAGAAAACTGTTGACAATGAACTGGTGAAGCAAATCTCATCTTTCTAACTGAAACTTCTTAAACTGTCAAAGGCTGTGATAGAGAGGGAACATGAGACCTTTAAAGAAAGTCTGACCCAAAAAATCATCCCAAGTAATAATTCACTAAATTATGTTATGAATCCAATCTTCTTAAGTTTCAGTTGTTTAAACAAGAATTAAAATTCGGACGAGAAAAGAGAGAAAACAGAAAACATTAATCAGCATGTGGAAGCCAGTTTGTAGAAGTCCCTTTATTCAAACTAATCGTTCATTATTTTTCTTCAGCATCATGCACAGTCCCACAGGGCCTGAAACATGAAGTTTCATTTACATTTGCCTCCCAGTGTTACAGGAGGAGACCCAACACTTTTAAAGACAACTTCCTGTCTTTGCTAAGACTGTGGACTGTAAGTGACTAACTTAACTGTATCCGTCCATCCGTCAGGTCTTAGAAAACACCTTTAAAAGTAGCCAGAGATTTTCTTGAGTCCTTGGACGATAGGGAACACTGTGCAGCCTTTTTCTATCAACCTGTCGAAGGCCTTCAATACCGTTGACCATGTAACTATAAAGGATAGACTGCACACTATTGGACAGTCTGAACAATCTGTAGGTTGGTTTGTAAATTATTTATCAAACAGTTCACAATGTGTGCAGATGGAAGGCATTACTTCCAGAGATGTCCAACCAAAACATGGTGAGCCACAAGGCTCAATCTTGGGGCCACTGTTATTCACATTATATGTTTACAGTATCTGTCCCAATTTTACCAATGCACATTTTAATTACATGCAGATGATACTGTTATTTATTGCTCTACTTCAGGTTGTTAGCTGTGCTGCAAACTGATAGGTGTGAAATTAAATACTACTTAACTGGGCCTGAGGCTCATGGGTATTCTCATCTCTTTAAGGTCATGTCGAACGTGATTGTTTAAAACAGGAGAATTAAGTGTTGCTTTTTAAAGTGGTACATTTTCTAATATTAATGAAAGAATCAAGACATGAGAACAAAGAATGGGGCTGGGGAAGGGGGACCAGTTTCATTTGGGAACTGGTATTTAAGGGTTTTGAAATAAGATATAAAAACTTCAAATAAGTACAAATAGATAGGAAGGAGAGCTACGAGTGGGGAACTCAGGGGTTCTTAGGCCCCGAGGCACTGGGGGGTACGGGTTAGGAGGGTCAGGATCAAGGTCAGGGTAGGACCTTGCTAAACTAGTGTGTCCCTTAAGTTTTAAAAGTGAATGAAGATAATCACAGCCTTTGACAGTTCATATGTAATTATTTGTTGCATGCAGTTTCATGCACTAACAGCGTAAACTAAACGTTGAAAACAAAGATCACTAATGATGTTTGTCCAGGGACACGGAGAGAGAAACGACACCTTTCTCACAGCTCACTGTTTTATATTCATAATAAATCAGAGAGGCTGACTTTTATCATTTAAGAATGTTACCTTTCTCATTTCATATCAAACTATCAGCTCTTAAGACAAATTAAATACTTCAAAATGAAATGTTCCATTTCAGTAAAACATTCGTTACAAAAAGGGAAATTGATTGTTTGTGGAGTTTCTCATGAAATTCGTGGCGGTATGTTCTCCTGCCACATGCACTCTTGGTTTTGGTGGGCGTGGCTTAGCGTTTCATCTAATTTCATGCAGCCCATTCAGAAACACCAACAGTAGGAAACAGTGGGCGTGGCTTCTTTGTTACACAGGAAGTTTTGTAAGGTGGAGGAGAGCCAATCAGAGGGCTTTCCTCTCCAAACTGTCATGTTCAGCAAAAATGTTTTATTTCAAACAGGACTGAAAGAAAACGAGTCGTTTTCACTTTCGGGCGTTTTATTTATTCGCCGTTAACATTTAATTAAATAAATAAAAGAAGGTTAACATTACGCTGAACAGATGATTGAGGTTAGGGGTTGATCTCTCTTCAGGAAATCAAATCGAGTATTTCTCACATTTTCATGACGAACTGATTAAAATCTGAACATGCTCATTAATTTCTGATCAAGCGTCTTAATGTGATTTTTCGCCTCTTGGCCTCTGCTGCACAGATTTACAAACAGGAAGCACATGACAGATTGGAGACAAAAACATCCGAGTGAGTGTGTGTGTGTGTCAGAGAGGGAGAGGAGGGGTGGGAAAGCTGTGGTCAGTAGTCTCAGATCTTTTAGTGATGCAGCCGTAAACAGAGGGGGGGGGGGGAGGGGGGAGAGAGAGAGAGACAGGGGGGAGAGAGAGAGGGGGGGCAGGGGGGAGAGAGAGAGAGAGGGGGGGGAGAGAGAGAGGGGGGGGGAGAGAGAGAGAGACAGGGAGAGAAAACATGTCAGCAGTTTTGAAAATCTGACTTTTTACATACAGAACGTAACCCTAATCTTAGCTCGTGTTTCTGATGGAGAACAGTTTACTCTCTGGGTCAGGGTTTGTCTCTTTCACCACAAGCAGAATCTAAAATCATTCATGTGAATGTTTCAACGATGGGCAGTCAGCACTGAGATGTAAAAAGTCAAATTTTCAGTGATTTCTCTGTCCGTCTGTCTGCGGCTGCTTCCAGCGGTGTGCTGACCACAGATTATTCTGGAGAACAGAAAGACGACTGAGCAGAGAAAAGCCTCTGAAGAAATCTTCTCATCTGGAGACATGAAAAGCCCTTATCTCCAAAAGGTCCGCTTTGTCACAATTGGCTGAAGCCCAGCTCATTTTCTCTTCAATTAGCATACATTGATCTGGAAGTTTGATGGGATTTAAACTTCAGAAAGTGAGTGATGAAATCATGGGCAGCTTCTCGGGTTGGAGTAATAAGGTTTTTCATGCCCTCAGAAAGAACAGGAGTGTATTCATGTCGTCTCCGTTTCTCCAGAACGGTCAGCTGAGCAGCTTTACACTCTAAAAATATAAAGTTTTACAGAAACAAAAATAACTATCATCAAAACAGCAGATTCTTTTTCACCATCAGGCACTGAACTGAAAACTGAATCTCATCATTTATGATCATTGTATATAACATTGCTTGATTGATTTTACAGTTTACCATGTGATTCCAGGAACAGAACATTAGACAAAAACCACCAACCAGCACATCTACAGCGTACCTGTTAATATTTCATATCTAACCTGTTAACGGCGTGTGAACGGCGTGTAAATGAGATGTAAAGATGTGTGAACGGTCATTTTATAAATCAATCATTATTTTTAAAGCATCAATTCATCTGGAGACGCTTTACTAAAGATCATATGCTGGAAGGATTTATCCTTTGTATTCCTCTCGTTCCTGTTGTCCACATTTCCTCCCCGCTGAGGTCGGAGCAGGTCGTGCATGAACGAGGACAGCGGTGGTAGTGGGGACGACACAGTTTGATGTAAGTGGTTGGGCATCAGGCGGTGGTTCAGGGACAATACGGCCCGATGGTGAAAGCTGGGCATTGGGCGGTGTAAACAAGTTGTAAAGATGTGTGACGGCGTGTGAACGACGGGTGAATGATGTGTGAACAAGTTGTAAAGGCGTGTAAATGGTGTGTGAATGGTGTGTGAATGGCGTGTGAAGGGCGTGTGAACAGCGTTTAAACAAGTTGTAAAGATTTGTAAACAGCGTTTAAAGATGTGTGAACGGCGTGTGAACGGCGTGTGAACGGCATGTGAACGGCATGTAAAGATGTGTGACGGCGTGTGAACAAGTTGTAAAGGCGTGTGAATGGTGTGTGAATGGTGTGTGAATGGCGTGTGAAGGGCGTGTGAACAGCATTTAAACAAGTTGTAAAGATTTGTAAACAGCGTTTAAAGATGTGTGAATGGCGTGTGAACGGCATGTGAACGGCGTGTGAACGATGTGTGAACAAGTTGTAAAGGCGTGTGAATGGCGTGTGAACGGCGTGTGAACGGCTTGTGAACAGCGTTTAAACAAGTTGTAAAGATGAACTGACGTTCTGCACTACGATCTCAGGACGCTCCCTCAGAGCACGATCGATCTTTGTGTTAGAGTCCGCTCTGGTTGAAAGTTTAAAGTCCATCTGAGCACAGGTGACCACTCCCACCAGTGATGTCATAGTGTACTGACACACCTTTGGGGGTAAAACCACTAAAAGCTTCTCCTTTGGAATCACATTTAAGTTTAGTACCTGGTGGTTAAAAGAGCTTATGATGCATTTGAAGATGACATGTTTGAGATTAAAATATGTCATGACGTTCGTCTATGGTCAGACGGCGCTACACACTTTGGAGCGAGAACCAAACCAAGAGACAAAGCCCGAAGAAAGAAAGAGAGTAACATGGAGGAAAAGACGATTAAACTCAATCAAATTAAATCTCAACACAAGAATGTTTCGATTAAGATGAAAACAAAGAAAACTTTTCTTTTCAGAGTGTAGCTGCTGAGGTTTTGTATCTGATGTGGGAAAAGTGGGCGGGGTGAACCAACACATGACCTCAGGAGCAGGCCAAGCGACCTCCCGAACTGACCTTTCTGCCGGAGTCCTTGTGTCCACACTCCCCCTTGTCATACCACCACCTGTTTTTCAACTTGTCTAAGACGGCTTGTTCATTGAGCTTCAGTACTGCTAGGTTTACTGGGATTCTTCACAAATCATGAGAGGAAGGGGGGGGGAAATAACATAAATAACATTATGCACCTCCATGTTATCTTATGTTATTGTTAAGCTGCACAGAAACGGGGCTGTAGTCGCTACGAAAGGCGCAGCAGCAGTGATTTGAGCACGGCTGATATTGGCAGTACAGATGCTTTGATTAGCTACAGAGAAGAGCTCGACAACAACAGAAGAAGAACATGAACAGACAGAAAACAGGCACCATCACAGATAAACACTTTCAGAAAATGTCAAAGTGATATGCTTTAATACTCCATCTAGCTTGGTTAATCCTGACTCCCTACGTGCGAGATGTGTATTACTATATCACTTTGGGTAACCGGCAAGGGCTGAAAACACTCCGGGTTTACTGAGTCTGAAGTTCAAAAGCTGTTCAGTATATCATCAGGGTTTTTTTGTGGAGGAGAAAACTTTTACATTTTGTGGTTGTCTGTGAGCGAGGAGCTGACATCAGAGGCTAGACGACCAGAGGGGGTACATTAGAGAGCCATTTGGGTTTATATTGATCATATATGTTGGATTAACCCGAGGTGTATACTTATTTCATAATAGCTGCAGTTTACTTTAATGATAATAGTAAACCAAAGATAGTGACCCAGCTTCTTTACAAAGGATAAGAAAAACAGAAAGGCCCAACCTTTAAAACAAACTTGTCTTTTCAAACACTATGTTATTTGTATTCAAGGCAAAAACATGTAGGACTTTAGTTTGGTGCGATTTGGTGCCCACTAAGGTCTCTGAATGCAACTGCACTGGGTTAAGACACACACAGTGCTGTTAGTTCCTCCCCTCTTAGATAACCAACATCTGTTGACGATCAGAGGGCGGAGAAGCAACAAAGACGTCATGAGAAGCTAAAGAACCGGCTGACGAGGACCAGGAATATTACTAGCGTCTACAGCTCGTTGATAGCTAACTGTTAGCATGTAGAGTATGTGTTTGTGTATTCATCTGTAACCATGATGACTACAGGCCGGGGCTTAATGTCTACATTGGAGGGGCTCATTTATTACATGCTAGCTGAGATCAGTTTGTAAGGTTTCAAACTTAAAAAGCTAACTTGAAGATGGACGAGGAAAGAGACGACTTTTTGGTGTCAGATGGATTTATTGATTTATTTGTGTCAAACCTCAGACATTACTCGGGTTAGACGACTTTCTGCAGCCGCAGCTGCTAAACATGAGACAACGATCTTCAGGGATTTACACTTGTTTCTCTCTCTCTCTCTCTCTCTCTCTCTCTCTATCTCTTGTTAGATTCAGCCATTGTATCAAACAGTACAGAGACGGGCTAACTGGCTGCTTTGTATCTGAAGGCTGCTGTGTGAACTAGTGCCGTAAAGACGGACGCACTTCTCACCAGATGACCTTGGCCCGACGTTACATTAATGATTCCCATACGACTCTCCCACCAAAACCCCAAAGGATGCAGCTGTGGCATCTCTTTGTTTTAACATTCAAAAAACCCTTAAGCTAATTTTCTGCTACAGTTGATGTTTCTCTTTGTTTAAAATATGATTGTGAAACACATCCCGGCTCTGAAATCTGATATATGTTTCATTGGACATATCTGCAGAATATGCTGCTGTTGTCTTTTTTCAAACGGGAAGATCTCTGTAATAAAGGTTGGCCCTACTTTCTGTTTTAGTTTATAAAATACCCCCTCGGTCCAAAGAATCTGGTCTGTTCTTCAAAAAGTCCTCAGAAAGGTAACTATGGGGATCGAAGCGCCTCCTAGTCCAAAGGAGAAACTTTAAAATCTAAGAGAAGGTTCCAGTATATATTCAGATGGGGCCATCCGGAGTGTTTTACAATTGCTTTAAAGGTTGGGAGTTGTTGCCAGTTACCCGGTGGTACCATTGCCTGTCGTTACCCGCTGGGGTTACGGTGATCTGACCTTGGAGTCCCCTCCCCCGATGCCGCATTCTCCCTTGTCATACCACCATCTGTTTTTCAATTTGTCCAACAGGCCCTGCTCGTTCAGTTTTAATACGGCCAAGTTAACAGGGTTTCTACGGGGATGATAGTGATAGGGGATAGAAGGGAACTTGGTGTTAATGAGAAGACGACCAAACATTTACATGTGTCTACATACGACGAGCATGTTATTATTAGTGTAGGATTTAATAGCTCTATAATGTTGTGCAACCCAGACCTCATCAAAATGTTGTTTCCCAACCTTCAAAGTCGTGTGTCCACATGGTTATTTTGTGAAAGACTGAGCTGAGCTTTTTTTTTTAAAGATTTATTTTTGGGCTTTTTGTGCCTTTAATTGAGAGAGAGGACAGTGGATAGGATCGGAAATCAGGGAGAGAGAGAGTGGGGAATGACATGCGGGAAAGGAGCCACAGGCTGGATTCTAACCTGGGCCGCCCGCTTGGCAGACTATAGCCTCCATACATGGGGCGCGCGCACTAACCACTGCGCCACCAGTGCCCCGAGCTGAGTTTTTTTTCATGACAGAATCATTCAGTGCTTCAAGTCTTCAGTTCTATGGGGGACTATAAACCAGGCTTCTTAGCATCTTTTAAAAGGTTGATTATGTGAAAGAGGGTCTAACTGTGACCTGCAGGCTTCCTCATTTCTAAAGAGAGTCCATTTGTTGTATTCATCATTGAAGAAGACATTTTTCATGACATCAATAATACCCTTTCTGAATTATAGAGTATATCAGCGGCCTCAGGCAGAGCACTTCAGTTGTACTTTGTGATTGGCATCATCGTCTCTCTTCAACGTAGACCCTTGTGGCTTTCATTTAGGCTTTGCAGCTGTACCAGTATTGACTTCAATGTTCACTCTTGTTCTTGCAGAAGAGGGACTGCTGCTGCTAGAAAACAAAGTCTGATCCACCAAATCCACCAAAGTGTGATCTACCATCCTGCCTCTTATTAAAAACAAGTCATCCTTATCTTTACACTTTGACTGAAAGCCAAATTTATCTCTTTACCTCTCTGCCCGTTAGATGGTGCTGCATTAAGGCATGCTGTCTTTGGTTTGGTTGAGAAGTTGTCATTGAGCTCGAACATAAATCTTCACAGCTTTAAAATGTGATCTTGTTTTTGACCAATTAAAGACAAAGGATGTGAGGAATAAATGAAAGGAGGTTAATTCAGTCGCCCTGACTAATTAAGACTTTGTTGATTTCAGAGGAAGTCCAAAATGATCCAATGTTTCATCACAAACCATTTGACAGAATTTCTCTTTGAATTTCTTCTTTAGTATTTTTCTGGCAATGCAAACTTGGAGGACAGGGACTAGTTAAAGTTGGGTTAATGTGAGGAGATTTCTGACTGATCTAAGATTTTAGGGGATAATTGAGGAGGAGAGAATTGAGGGCCAGTACATCATGGGAACTTCTTCTCATGACTTCGATGTTTGAATTGTTTCACTAGCTTGTTTAAAGTCTATTGATCAGCTGTTTGATTTGGTTAAGTGATGGTAAAACAAGATCTTAATATGGTCTGGGTTGAAAAACAACAAATATATCCGATTACTGATGACAGCAAACCTTTACTTGCATTTATTTAAATTTTTCCGCTGATACATAAATCAGGAACAACAGTGAAATGTTTGGACATAAAGACCGATTGGAATGTGCAGGTAATAACTTCAGGTGTAATAAAGGTAAGCGAAGGTAAAACTGTCTTTTACACAGGTGTTCAAAGGTTGTCAGTTTGCTTACACTAATGCCCTCCAGTTTCTTGTTGCTCCTCTTTATGTACCAGTGCAGACCAAAGCTCAAGAACTACAGAAGTGAAAGTCATGGGTGAAGAAACGTGGATCACTAAATGTGATGATAGCAGATGAGAGTTTTGTTCCTTAGTGCATTGTGTAGATTACTTGAATAACAGTTTAGTGTAAAACTTGAAATCCACATGAAATATGCACAAAAAATCTTGTGCATCAAAGTTCCTTCAGAAGTTTTCAAGAAAACTGATCAACATCACATTGGAAACAAACTAAATTTCTTGAATGTGTGGTTAAACTTTGTTCAGAGTGACGTCTTTCTTTTCTCACTATTATCTTAGGCAGGTAATCCGAAGTCATAAGATATTCTTGTTTTTAACCAAGTATTCGTGTAGGCATGATGGTGTTCTTCTGTCTGTTTGGAGCGTGGGCTGTTAATATTCTCAAAAATTAACATGACTTAGACGCAAGCTGCAGTATTGACATGAACAGTGGGGGGCAGTGTAGTGTCAGAGGGGATGTGTCAGAGTGAAGACAGCAGCATGAACAACCCTGTCAGAAAGTTCTGGGTGGTTTCACAATAGAGACCCGAGGGAGAGCAATCATGCTTGGGCCCGGTACGAAACTATCGTGCCTCATGTGAAAACGTCCGTAAAGGTGAACCATGGAGTTTTGGTAGAGAAATGTACAGATTATGTGGTAAATGTTCATAACTCTATACACAAACTGTCCTCAGAGGAACATGCGGTCCCTGTAAGTGTTGGGCCTGCAGCAGTGAAAAACTCTCCAGGTAGATTTAAAGGTCCCATATTATGCTTTTTCTGGTTTTATATGCCCTTTAGTGTGTTTTCCATGTATCCTGTGCATGTTTAGGCACATCTATGTGCAAAAATTCAAAGTCTGCGGAAACGCAGCTTCTCCTACGTCCTCCTGTTAGCTGTAGCATTAGCTGCATGTAACGCTCGGTTCTAGCCCCCCTCCATAAAAAATTGTCAGTGCGGTGTCATTGTCAGTGTGAGATCACTGATCTAAGCCGATTGCCTCGTTGTGGCAAGCCCTGCAGCTCATGTTGCAATTTCCGAGAAGCGTGCTGAGCAACTGACCAATAACGACAGAGCGGATCGGCAGACCAATCAGAGCAGACTTGGCCCATGTGGGGTCTAACAGTGTGGGCTCAGCAGAGCGTAGCTGACGGACTCAGAGCGTAGAGGGAGCAAGGAGGAGCAGTACATGAAAACAGACACTTTTTTTTAACTTTAGCTATTGTGAACCTACAAAAGTAGGTACATAGATTAAATATACAAACTCCAAAAAGGGCATAATATGGGCTCTTTAAGCTCTAAACAGTGATCAGGGAGACATTTTATCCTTTAAATAAAGTTTGTGTATTCAGTTCAGAAAATATAGCATCGAACTGTTAAACAACCAAATCTACACAGTGCACCTTTAAAGTGATAAACTGAGTCTGTAATGATCCACATGTATACGATGAGTCATTGAGCCTCATTCACCAATATCTTCTTCTTTAAAAGATTTCTAAGAAGACTCTCCATCAGATTCACCAACGTATTCTTCTGGTATTTATTCTAATTGTAGCACTTTTAAATTTTAAATGTAAAGTGCGTTATGAATAAAATGTATTATTATTATTCTACAGAGTGAGGGCTGCTGCTTTTATTCATTTCTTTATCTTAACATTAACAGATACTAACCTCCACAAGCTTTGACATGTCGGAAACTCCCTAATGTGTGTGATGTAAGCTATGAACAGCCGGAGCTCTCTGGTGGGCCCTCTAGTGGTATCCTCCAGTAACACACGTGGTGCATGGACAAGTGACAAATGCACTCATAATGCTGCAGGTTGTGCATGCATTAATAAGGTTAAAAATCAAGGAGATCTCAGTAATAAAAGGCAATTAGTTGTTACAGTGGACAATAAATGGATTTAAATATTTGTTAACCTCACATGGATCAAAGTTTCAGTCAGAATTTCTTAATATTGATATCCCTATGTATCAGTGGATAAATCGGATTGGTCACAATGCCACTTTGGAACAAAACCCTCCAAATGTTCCACATAGAACAGAAGCACATTCATCTGTAGTCTTGGCAGCAGTGTTTCTTCTACAGCAGCAGATGTTTGTTAAAGTAGTTCATCAGTGAAATGAGCTCAGGAAACCGTCAGAGCCGCCCAACCCAGAGTCCGCAGTCTGCTCAGAGAGGATTCAATGTGTGCAGTTTTTTAACATGATTATCCAGTTTGGTTTGTATTTAAGTGGTTTGGAACAACTGTGTTGCTAGGCAACTGATGTTGAATACTGACACCTTGTTTTTCTGTCTTTCCAATAATGGAGAATGATTTTGTTCTGTCTGCATGCGACGCTCCATGCATAGAGAAAACAGCAGACACAGAAGGTGAGTCACTCCCATTGGTCTATTTTATTTTTTTAAATGTCATTATGAAAACAATTATTAACTGTGGAGCAAAATCCTTCAATTATTACCTTTAAATGTTTTCCCTCAAATGCAAATATGAAGTAATTTTGTTTGTGTCTTTGTGGAACACACTAAGTTTCCCATGAATTAACCTTGTTACAGAGAAGAACATACGAGTCACCACATTCAACATGTTCAAATCTCATTTTTGGAGCATCTCCTCTTTCTCGGACTCTGGGTTGGCTGAAAAATGCTGATGTGAAGCAGAAAAAACCAAATGTTCCCTCACAGAACATCTGATAATAAAAAGGACAATCTTCAAAATGTCTGAAACAAAGAAATCCAACATCAGGGCTTTCAAATGCTGCTGTCAGGTCAAAATAAATCTCACAATCTTCACGTTTTTACATCATGCTGACGTTTTAACCTCAACACTCTCTTATTGGTCTTCATTGTCCGTTTCTATGTGGTCAGTAAAACATGGACTTCTGTTAGGGTTACACCTGCAGAGTATTTTTATCTGACAGCAGCAATGACCATGAAAGATTCATCGCTGACCAGATGGATAATGGCTGTATGGATGTATGGATGTATGATGGATGGACGTATTGATGGATGGATGGTCAGGCACCATCTTATCTTAAAGAGCTAATTGTTCCGTACTACCCTTCGAGAACATTACGCTCCCAGAATGCGGGCCTGCTAGTGGTACCTACAGTCTCTTAATGCACTATGGGAGGTAGAGCCTTCAGTTATCAGGCCTGCTCGTGGTACAGTCTCTAAATGTACTATGGGAGGTAGAGCCTTCAGTTATCAGGCCTGCTCGTGGTACCTACAGTCTCTAAATGTACTATGGGAGGTAGAGCCTTCAGTTATCAGGCCTGCTCGTGGTACCTACGGTCTCTAAATGTACTATGGGAGGTAGAGCCTTCAGTTATCAGGCCTGCTCGTGGTACCTACGGTCTCTAAATGTACTGTGGGAGGTAGAGTCTTCAGTTATCAGGCCTGCTTGTGGTACCTACAGTCTCTAAATGTACTATAGGAGGTAGAGCCTTCAGTTATCGGGCTCCTCTCCTCTGGAATCATCTTCCAGCAGGGGTACGGGAGGCAGACACTCTGTATTTTTAAGAATACACTGCCCTTTTTGATAAATCTTATAGTTAGGGCTGGTGCTGGTGTAGACCGGCTCCTAGTTATACTGCTATAGGCTTAGACTACCGGGGGAACTGGCACCTTGAGCTCTTATCTCTCTCTCTCTCTCTATATATATATATATATATATATATATCACATATTTTCTTGGTAGGGTTAGAGTTAGGGTTCTTCCCTTTTCAAAGATTAATTTTTGGGCTTTTTGGGCCTTTAATGGAGAGACAGGACAGTGGACAGAGCTGGAAATCAGGGAGAGAGAGTAGGGAACGACATGTGGGAAAGGAGCCACAGGCTAGATTCGAACCTGGGCTGCTTGCCATGAGGACTACAGCCTCCATACATGGGGCGCGCGCACCAACCACTGCACCACTAGCCCCCCCAATCCCTTTTTCAAGCCCGGCGCAGTCTAGGCCTGTGAAGGCTGTTTCGTCATGAGCCGGGGATCCGGCCAAAGATCTCTGCCTTTTAATAAGGCAGTATTTCTTACCACTGTAACTTTTGCTGCTTTGCTAAAGTGCTCATGATGGATAGGCCGGGTCTTTGTAATATAGCAATAAGTAAGGTCTTTTACCTGCTTTTTGTAAAGTGTCTCCAGATAACACTTGTTATGAGTTGACGCTATACAAATAAAGATTGATGGATGGATGGATGGATGGATGAATGGGTGGATGGATGAATGGATGGATAGACGTCGGTATTCTGGCAGACAGACAGGCAGGTTGGCAATCAGACAGGATAACAGATTACATAACAACAGACAGACAGACAGACAGACAATAACAAAGACAAAAGAGAGAGAGACAAGACAGACAGAGAGACAGATTAAGGGACTGACAGCCAAACAGACAGACAGACAGACAGACAGACAGACAGACAGACAGACAGACGTGTCAGGAAAGTCTCAAAATAAATCAGAGTTTAACTAGTTCTTATGTTTTCATGAGTACAGATTTGACAGATGTTTTTAATCTATAAAGTTGTACCCTCTAAATAATACAAAGACAAACACACCAGACGTAAGTTGTCTTACAAAGCTTTCTGAAGGTTAATAAATGATGTTTAATTCATTCATGTGTTAATAGCTGTAAAGCACTGTGTTCAGAGTGGTTCTGCTTACAGATGTTTCATAGTCGATTTACCCACTTTTAAAATGAGACGTGTCTGAAGTTAAGAAACACTCCATAAACAGTCAAAACTGAAGAGAGTTTATTTCACACAGCTACATACAGGATCACTGCATCTGCAGGTAAATACTACAATTTGGTCTGCAGAGTGTGGCTAACGTTAGCAGTGTTAGCACCTCCAGCCTTAAATCCTCCCTGCAGGTTGATGTCCACATGTCTGTGCTGAAGGTGGTTACTCATCGTTCTCTGTATATGGACTATATAAATGTATATATACAGTATATATCCTACACATAACTTAATCTCCACTTTCTAGATCAACGTCCTGACAAAGCGCTCCGTGATACGAGACACGATCTGTATTTGTTCCTGTTGGTTTATATCCTGTAGAGTGAGGAGAGCCGACCAATTAACCGGAGCTACAGCCCCCACTAATGGTGCGCGGCTGTATTACAGGTCACACCAACATTTGACCAGCATTGAGGTCATATAAATATATTAATATTCAGTTTAACAGAGAAATAATTCTGGTGCTAGTTAACGTGGATGACGACTAATCACGTCATATGCTGAGTACTGCTGTATTTAAAGTATTCCATTCTGTGTTTTAGTGTAAAGTAAATATTCCTTTTCCAATATTTATGGTGACAACATTCTTTAACTCCCGATGGTGGATTTTTGATTCTAGATAAATGCATCAGGTGTCTCTCCTGTAGTGGAGTCACCATAGTATCAAACCTTTTTCACTGAGCGATGCAGACTCAGTAAATGATGCTTTCCAATATATTTACATTTATTTTGTGAAATAAGAAAACATCTTCAAACTAGATCATGTGTGAATCTGTGGTATTTATTTTCCTTAAACTTTATAAAGGTGCATCACACCATCTACTGTCCTGGAGTGTGTATAAAAAAGCATTAGATCATTCAGATAGCCAACAAACTCTAGAGAAAAATTACTTTCATGTTTGTCTGATTATGTAATTTCTCACAAAAACAGATAAAACAGGACACTAACATTGACCCCACACTGACGGCCCCCCTGCCCGGACATTCAGAGTGTACCTGAGAGGTGATCCTTTGGGCGTTGCCACTCCGTAACCTTTAGAGTCCAGGTTACCTCCCACTTTCATGGTGTCGCAGGGCTTCCTCTGCTCGATGTACTCGTTCATGGAGGACTCCAGCAGGTAGGCATACTTCCCCTTTGACTTCCTGACTCTAATCACACCCTCATTAGTGTTTTTGACGAACACTGTGGGGTCTGCGCTCCGCATGTAGGACCACATCTTCTCAAAAACTGCTATCTTTGATCGCTGACATAGGAGTAGATAGTGAAGACAACAAAATATGTTTATGACATGAAGGTCTTCCTTTAACTCTACCGGCAATTTTGGATGGTTTAAAGGTTTTCAATATCTAAACCGTAAAATAGCCACGCTGCATAAAAATATAGAGCACATTTTGACAAATCTTTAAAAAGATCTCCAATACAGAAAGAGCATAAATTCAAGTTTTATTATAAAAGTTTATTGGCTGATAGAGATCAACAGTGGAGCCATTAAACCATCGTAAAGGAAGTGGACACAAGACTTCCTGTCTGCATTTCTATATTCCAGAATGAAAACATAATTTAACATCAATGATGGATTTTGATTTAATGTCAGTCAATCACTCATTATTTGTGTAAAAAATGTCTTAAAACAAAACTTGAACTCCTTCAACCATCTTATTTGATCATTTCTGTCTCTAGGAACTTTTAACATGAAAAATGTGTAGAGAATGATGATTGGATGAAACAACAGGGAGAACTCACCTTGAAGAACTCTTTGGTGGAGCCTCCGTCCAGGGTACCATAGGCGATCTCCGTCTGCTTGGCCAAGTCCTCTGAACCCTCTATAGGGGAAACCATCCTCTCCACGGTGAGGAAGGCTGCCAGGTTAGCTGTGTAAGAGGAGATGATGATGAGGGTGAAAAACCACCAAACTCCTCCAACGATTCGACCTGATAGTGACCTGGAGAAAACAAGGAGAAGAATGCAATACGAAATCTGTAAACAAAAACCTCTTTGTTTATTTTGTGCATCTCCGTCCTGTAATCAAAATGACATATAAGTTATGTTTGTGATGAAATCGAACAAGTCAGTGTGTGAGGTTGGCTGAGCTGCAGACAATAATATGTTGACTGTTTTTCTATATTTACTACAGTAGGTGTAGCCTGCAGGGACGCAGCAAACACCAACGTCTATACCTCCAATCAGCATCAAATACATCGACACATTCACACTCGGAGAGCGTTCAGCCCTGCAGGCATGACCAGTCAGTCTAAAGGTGACCCTGTGACACACACACACACACACAAACACAGACACACACACACAGAAACACACACACACACACACACCACTTACGACATCATTGATACTACGTCCATGTTATTATACCATAAATGGTCTTGAGCTTAACCACAGTAATGATTTCATTGATGTAACTTTTTTCATTTTTAAAGAAATTTGACACCAGCTACCGTCTAAAATAGTAACAACTCATCCCTCATCGGTTAGGAGGAGGCGGAGCTTATGACCTATACTGCAGCCAGTAGATTCATAAGTTTAAAGGTCACATATTATTTAAAATCCTCTTCCCCATGTTGCTCTAACTCTAATATGTGTCTCTAGTCCGTCTACAAACCCCCCAATGATGAGAAAAGTCCATCCTCGCCGTCTTTTACCTGCTCCACTTTTCAGAAAATGTGTGCTCAAACAGACCGTTTGGAGATTTCCCCTTCATGACATCACAAAGGGCAGTAGCCCCTCCCCCAGGTGGGTTTGTGTTACACTGGTAGAAGAGGAGGAGAATATGTGACCTTTAATGTATGTAATATAATAATAATTTATTTAAGGTGACATCTGACTGGGACATTGTTTTAATGAGGCTGAGAGAAAAGACATCAACACACACACTGAGACACACACACGCACAAACACACACACACACACACACACACACACACACACACACACACACACACACACACACACACATACACGTTAACATGGAACATGTAGAATCCTGGGTGACGTGCTGCCGGGTTAGCTGTATGTTACTGATGTGTGAACGCCCGAGGCTGTCTCTATGCTGGATCTGCTGAACGCTGTGCGTGTGTGTGTGTGTGTGTGAGAGAGCGATGATATGTCTGAATGAATAAGTGCAGTATTTATATATATCTGTGAATTTATGTATGTGCCTTTGAACTTCTATGTTTTGGGTACGGCTTGTCGTCTCTCTCTCTCTCTCTCTCTCTCTCTCTCTCTGTGGCGTTTCCTTTTTTAAGGTGAGCATGATGTTCAGGTGAAGGTGTTTCTGCAAGTGTACAGGCTTTAGAGCATGTTGACGACACATGCTGCTTTATGGACGTCCTCTGTTATCATCTTATGGTTTATGAGCCACAAGCAACAATTTTTGTACCCAAGGGTAAATATGTTATTACCCCTCCCCTCTTCCTGGTCTCTGACTCTAAATGGACCATAATTGACTAAATGAACGTCATGCTGTGTGGAAAGAACTTGAGATAACAGACTGAGAGCATAAAGTTCTAAAAATGTTTACCTAGGGAATTAATCAACATTTTATCAGAACAGTCAGGGTCTGATTCTCTCAGAATAAATCTCTCCATAACTGGTTCCTATCTGCTCCGTCTCTTAGTCTCACTCTCCAAGACAACAGTTTATTTGAGGAGTTCCAGTCAGGATTTAGAGTCCACCATAGCACTGAGACTGCACTAGTTAGAGTTACAAATTATCTACTTCTAGCCTCAGACAGGGGACTTCTGTCTGTGCTCGTCTTGTTGGATTTTAGTGCTGCTTTTGACACCATTGACCATTGGATCCTGTTGTACAGACTGGAGCATTTGCTTGGAATTACAGGGACTGCTTTAAGTTGGTTTGAATCCTACTTATCAGACCAATCTCAGTTTGTACATGTTAATGATGAGTCCTCTATGCACACTAAAGTTTGCCATGGAGTCCCACAAGGTTCAGTGCTTGGACCAATTCTTTTTACATTATATATGCTTCCTCTGGGAAATATTATGAGGAAACACTCCATACAGTTTCATTGTTATGCAGATGATACTCAGCTTTATGTATCAATGAAGCCCGATGGCACCAATCAGTTATGTAAGCTAGAAACGTGCCTTAAGGACGTTAGGACCTGGATGACCAGAAATTTTTTGCTACCTAACTCAGACAAGACTGAAGTTATTGTGCTAGGCCCTAAGAACCTCAGAGAGACTTTTTCTAGTGATTTGACTGTCCTTAGTGACATCAGCCTGGCATCTAGCACCACTGTTAGGAATCTAGGAGTTCTTTTTGATCAAGATATGTCGTTTAGCTCTCACATCAGTCAAGTTTCAAGAACAGCCTACTTTCACCTTCGTAATATATCCAAGATCAGGAATATCCTGTCGCAAAGTGATGCAGAAAAACTAGTTCATGCATTTGTTACCTCCAGACTGGATTATTGTAACTCTCTTTTGTCAGGGTGCTCTGGCAAATCTCTAAAGACTCTTCAACTGGTCCAGAATGCTGCAGCTCGTGTACTGACCAGAACCAGGAAATGGGACCACATCACTCCTGTCCTGGCTTCTCTGCACTGGCTCCCTATACAGTCTAGAATAGAATTCAAGATCCTTCTTCTCACCTACAAAGCTCTAAATGGCCAGGCACCATCTTACCTGAAGGAGCTACTAGTGCCGTACTGTCCCTCGAGAGTGTTGCGGTCCCGGAGTGCAGGCCTGCTGGTGGTACCTACAGTCTCCAAGTGTACTATGGGGGGTAAAGCCTTCAGTTATCGGGCTCCTCTCCTCTGGAACCGCCTTCCAGCCGGGGTCCGGGAGGCAGACACAGTCTGTATTTTTAAGAATAGACTTAAAACTTTCCTTTTTGATAAATCTTATTGTTAGGGCTGGTGCTGGTGTAGACCAGCTCTTAGTTATGCTGCTATAGGCTTAGACTACCGGGGGAACTGGCACCCTGAGCTCCTCTCTCTCTCTCTCTCTCTGTGCATATACAGTACATCATATTACTGCATGTATCTATCTATAAATCTCAGTCACTAACCACCTACTTTCCTGGGAGCTCTTGAGCTCTCCTAGGGTCCTCAAGATCGTCGGTTGACGGCTTGCCAGAACAACCCCCACCCCACCCCTACCCCCTCCCCACCGGATCGTGGGTTGGCGGCCTGCCAGAACAACTATTACAAAACATAGAAGTTCAAAGGCACATACATAAACTACTAGCTATTGATTATAGCTCTGATGATATTCAGATACAAACACAGTTAGCTCTTGTTAAGGTGAATGTGGATGAAGTGTGGACCCGCTGACAGCCCCGGTCTGATTCAAGCCCCAGTTATATTCATATATCCATGAGTCATATTTACAGAGCTTTTATTTTGAAGGCACACAGGGGTGGAAGTGTTTTTCTGATCTCTGGAAAGTTTGAGCGTCACATCTCTTATAAATACTTAGCAGACGCTCATTATTCACTCTAACTGCGTGGCTGTTAGTGCCCCCTCTCTGTGAGTTACACTCCTTTTACAATGAGGCAGATTTACAGTGAAAGAAGACCTACCCTTTAACAAATGAAGGGTTAGGGTTAGGGTTAGCCTAACCCTAACCCTAACCCTAACCCTTTGTGAGTGTTTCTGAAGACTGATGAAATAGGACGGGGTCTTTTTGACAATTTTGATTGTCAAATGTTGAATGTGCGCAAAAGCAGCACAATCTTTCTGTGTATCAGGCACACAGACTTTTTTTATCACAACAAGTTGAGTCGCCCCCTGCTGGGCATTGGAGATAATGCAGGCTTACAGTGCTGCTGTTGGCTTCACTGTACGGAGGATGCTACTTGGTTTAATACAAAGAAACTCCCAGCATGTAGGGTCGACAAAAGCAGCCGCCTCTCATTGTTCGATCTCTTCACGTGTGGTCTCCCTACACCAGAGGATACCTCTCTTCACAAGCTTCCAGCTTCATGGGAGACACGCATTCCAACCTGGCCTACCTCCAAGGCCTGTTTTAGGAGTTTTGGCGCAATCAGTAACTATCTGGTTCGAGCACAGAGAGACTCTTTCCTATTATTCTCGTCAATGTCGGTGAACGCAACTGGACAGGAGTGCTACAGACAGCCACTGTTACCTGAAGAAGAATACACCAAGGAAAATCTACTCCTGCCCCCAGAAAGACAACTGAGCATTGCCCTTGTCTCAAATCTGACTCCTGCTGCCGTCTCTTTTCATCTGCCACGGAAACCTGCCTGAATCTGTTGATTCAACAGATTGAAGACCAACCGAAGCTTGAAAGAGTCATCAGAAAAGTGATTCCAAGTAAGGCTTTAGTCTGGGCACAGAATAGTTTAGGAAGGTTTATTCTATAACAATTGATAATTGTGGGGGCGCTGGTGGTTAGTGGTTAGAAGGCTGTAGTCTCAAGCGGGCGGCCTGGGTTCACATCCCACCTGTGGCCTCCTTCCCGCATGTCATTCCCCACTCTCTCACCCTGATTTCCGACTCTATCCACTGTCCTATCTCTCCATTAAAGGCATAAAAAGTCCAAAAATAAATCTTTAAACAATTGATAATTGTGCATTATTGTTGACTGAACGTCACATTCTGTTTATTATCTGCTGAAAGCTGCTGCATTTGTTTTTGTTGCTGAACTGCCATGTTCGCCTCTATGTGTTTTCATTCAATGCTATGCTAGTTTACTTTCAGTCAGCGGCATCTACAATCAGAAAGACCAGTGTACCTGCCGTTGAATCAAAGTCCTGAGCTCAGACCGCCACACGGCTTCCTTTGTCTTTGTCCACCATTTTGTACCTACGTGACGTAGCTTTACATGGTGCTCTCATGGTGCCCTCTATCCCCCCCCCTCTCTCTCTCTCTCTCATCTCCACACACACACACACACACATCAGCACTCACACACACACACACACACACACACACACACACACACACACACACACACACACACACACGTGCCATGCTGTTTGCTTGATAATGTTTGTTTGCTTAGATTAGTTTGTAATAGTTATTTGTTTGATTAAGTTCATTGAGTTTGGTTTGATGTTGCTTTGTTTAAATAAATTATGTTATAATTTAAGAGAGCAGCTGTTTGTGATTACTGGTGTATTTACATTGTGATATAAGCTGGGTGCGAGGGCTTTGTGTACAGATTTCACGGCTTCAATTTATTAAATATAGTTATTCATTATTAATAATATTAGTAATTAAGTAACTAATTTGAGACTGATTTTAGTGATATTTTGGTTATTTTTCCCAGGTTTCAGGGTGGTGCCCCCGAGTCAATTAAACATAGTTTAATGATATTGTTATTTATATTAATAAATAATTAAATATAATTATTAATAATATAACCAAATTTGACTAGATAAAACCCCAACAAATGGTGCCCCGTGTGAGGCCTTCAATAAAACCATCTTTATTGCACTGTTAATGCACAGTAATCTGAATTTTTAATCCTAAAAGAGATTTTTATTGAGGTAAAATTATCTTTTCTTTTGAAGATTTACCTTTCTTGCTTGTTGTTTATTCAAAGCAGACAGCAAGCTGTGGCTTAGTTTGTGTCTTTGTTGTTGAACATAATGATGCAGCCAAGGCGACTTTCTCAATGAACTAGTTTGTTGCTTTAATCCAGAGTTTTATCCTGAAGAAATGTATTTGTTTTGAACATTGACTTCTCATTTCAAGCAAAGCAGCCATCAAGTTGTGTTTTAGTTGTGTTGTTGTGTTTTGGTGAGTTGAGTAGTTTTATATTATTTTTGTGTGCTCTTTGTTGTTTGAGACAACAATTTAGCCATTTTTCCAGTTGAGCGTGTGTCCTCATAACTGTTGCATAGCGAGCTGTCTGAGAGGTGTGAGTTCCTCCCTTCCTTTGAGGACCTGAGGTGTGAATCCCTTCTCCTAGCTTCCAGGATAGACTGCAGTGATCAGTTGGGAAACTTAGATAAGATTTGCTCTTGTGTTGATCTAGCTTAGCAGCTTTGTTAACAGTAATCCACTGTTGTTCCGTTTTATCACGTAAAATGTGTACCAAGACCCTAGGTAAGCCGGGAGCTGAGACTCCTTTTGGATCAGACGACGCAGCATTGCAAGAAACTATGTGTGTGTGGGTGTGTGTGTGTGCCTGCGTGCATCCGTGAGTGTATCCGTGAGTGTGTGTGTGTTACCTAGGCGAGATGTCACAGCCCTGTTGCATAAAGGCCCCGAGAGAGAACCACAGAGAGTTAAAGATCCCAAAGTCATTGGTGTACTCTGGAGTCTCCTTCTCTTTCTGCTGGTTCTGGTTCTGGTTCTGGTTCTGGGAGTACCCTGTGAAACAATCACAAAAAAAAATCCTGGTTCCTCTGTTTGACGTGTCAAAGAAGAAAACAGGAGGACGTTTAAAGCCATGTTGTTGAAGGTGATGAGGTACCTGCAGACTGAGACGAGGACAGAACTCGTCGAGAGGAAGACGAGGGCAGAGTTTCATCTTCATCATCAGACTCGTCTCCTTTCCACTCATACGGACTGAAACGACTCACCTGAGACCCACAGGAGACACGACGACCATCAGCGTGAAATAAAAAATAAAAACACTCACAAACAAACAAAGTGTTAAAAACTGCACGGAAACGTACAAGGCCGCACAAACACCTACGAGGCCACCACGCACAATCACGTACGAGGCCGCCACGTGCAGACATGTACGAAGTGTCAGAGCCGTCACACTAAAGTCTTTTCATATTAATGCAGATTATAAAAGTATTTCTTTAACAAAAAAAACGCCTTAAACATGCTGCTTCTATTCTGAGTAACGTTCAAATCACCGACCAGAAAAAGCACCACACTGACTCCGATGTAGGCGAACACTATGCACATCCAAATCTCGTAGGCCAGCGGGTCGAGGAAGGAGAAGACCCCTGGTTTGGACTTGGTGGGTTTCTTGATCATGATGGAGATTCCCAGAGACATGAAGGGTTTGGTGAAGTCGATCACCTGCTCTCTCACCAAGGTGATGGTCAGAGGGGCGACTGCAACGTCAGCTTTCTGCAGAGAACAAGAGAGACAGAGAGAGGGAGAGAGAGAGAGGAGAGAGAGAGAGAGAGAGAGAGAGAGGGAGAGAGAGAGAGAATGAGAGAGAGGGAGAGAGAGAGAGAAAGAGAGGGGGGAGAGAGAGAGAGAAAGAGAGAGAGGGAGAGAGAGAGAGAAAGAGAGGACTTTGTATCTAGATCAATGTAGCTCTTCTTTTTTGGATTTATATTTGGGCTATTTGACTTTATTTTGAAAGCACAGTGTGTTGGTTCTGAAGTTTTTCGTTTTGTATGTCCCTGTACTGCTGTGGTGACTCTCTGCTGTGTGTTCAGAGGGTGGGCGTGGCTTCCTGGTGCTGGAGCTCCAGGTACACACTTCTGCTCCTCATTTCACAAAGTGGCTTCTTGAAAACCCTGGTTGAACCCTTCCATGCCTGATTTTTTCTGCTGCTCCTGTGGTAAAGTTGACTCAACTGTCATGATTTTTTGCATCTTGTGACCTTTTGCATCTCTTTTATTATTTTTCCTTCGACTAATTTGGATTTGTGTTAATTTTTCTCTTCCACCTGTGAACTCCAGCGCCTCAGCCACACCTCCCAGCCTCTCTCCACCTGCCTACCCCAACCTGCCCTCAGTTTATTTAAGTCTTTGGTACTTTTCATCAGTGTTTCCTGCTATCTCCTTTTCCCCTTTACCCTGTCTGCAGGCCCTGCTAGTGGGATCAGTTAGGACAAATCGTAACAGACAGTGGAAAGAGCAGGCATACCGAGAGAGTGGGAATGACATGAAGGAAAAGAGCAACAGGTCAGACTTGACCCCAGACTGCCGGCTTGGAGGACTACAGCCTCTGTACTTGGAGCACCAACTAAAGCTGGCCACACACTAGACGATTGTATCCCCGATTTTGGGCCCGATTTGCCCCTCCCGACGATCAGGGGAGAGTGTCCCGATTCAAGGCCTGTCGCATACGATTTTTTGTCAGAATAATCCTCAAGTGTGCGGTGTCACTATGATTATTTTACTGCTCCTGATCGAGTCGGAGCTTCCTGATTCCTAGTCGGCCTGCTTCAAACGGAAATATCTGCAACAGCCAATGAGAGCGAGCGGACAAGGAAGCCACCGGATGTTTTGCACTTCAACAGCAAATATAAACACAACTGAGCCCCGAGCTGAGTAGAAAAGAAGACCAGCTTGTGTCTTTATAACATCTCCTGCAAGGTGTTTGTTTTTTGTTTCTCGCTACACAACAGAGTGCACGGCAGGACAGCCAGCTGCCGACGATCGTCATTCATGTTTGTTTATCTACCAAAGTCAAGTTTAATCACGCAAATTTCTGTGACATCTGAAATTGGCGCTGTCATGGTCATCGTGGTAACAAATAGCAGGCGTGTGGTCTCACGGTCGTCTGGTGTGTGCAGTCGGAGGGTTCTAAGATTAAAAATCGGCGAAAAATGTCCATATGTCTGTGCTCTCCTACATTTTAAAAATCAGTTAGGATTATAAAATCATCTAGTTTGTGGCCAGCTTAACCGCTAGGCCATCTGTGCCCCTCTGGTGGTTTGTGTTGTGTTGGTTAGTGTGATTTGGTTCTTGTGGTTTGTGTTGTTTGTGTTGGTTAGTGTGTTTTGGTTTGTTGGTTTAGTTTGTGTGGGTTGTGTTGGTTTGGTGTGTTATATGTGTTGGTTAGTCTGGTTTGTGAGGTTTGTGTTGTTTGGTTTGATATATTTGGTTCTTGTGGTTTGTGTTGTTTGGTTGGTGTGGTTTTTGGTTTGGTGGTTTGGTTTGGTTTTTGTGGGTCTGGTAGTGTTCACATCACTTAGCACCATGTAACGTTGATGTGGTTCAGATTTCATGTTGGACTCAGCAGCTTTGATGGCCATTGTCCCAAGTTTCAAAGCTCCTTTGCACTTCTTGCCAGTCACCTCATAGTCATTGTTTGCCGCTACCTTTCATTTCTTTCATTTTTCATCTTCTAGCCAAGAGTCCTTGAACTGAATTTCCCCATCTTCTTCCCTTTTGTTCTCCTGTTAACAGTTTGTGAATACCAACATAATAAATACCATGAACTGTGATGAGCTCCTCTGTCACTCACCCCATACACCAGCTCTCCAACCATCCCATTCCACATCTTTGTTTCGGTGTCTCGTGCTCCATACTTTCCATCTCCGACGAGCTCCAGCCGGTAGGAGAAGCCGACGTGTTTGGCGATCTCCGAGGCCAGCTCAGCACAGTAACCTTCGTATCTGTCGTTCCCTACAAGCTGCTCGTGGTTCTTCTTCAGCATCATGTAGGGAGCCTCCTGCAGGCGTACAGATGGTGTTTATGAAGACAGTGCTGTCAATCACTGTCTCTGGTTTGACAAATAACGAGACAGCTAAGTTCATAACAGCATCATGACTGTGCAGTCTCACCAGTATGGTGGTGACTATATATGTTCTGTTCTGCAGGCCGTAGAACTCCTCCACCACCGGTCTATACACGGCCGTCTTCACGTAACCGCTCCTCTCGTTCCAGATGCCGATCTGAACACAGATCAGCAGAGTTACAGGTGTGCTGTTTGTGTCTTTGTCTAATATCTATCTCACATTTCTGTTTCAAACTGCCCTACACGTCATTCAGTCTTTTGTCATCCCAGTCCCTCTTATTGGGATCTGCCAAACTTCTGTTACTGCACCAAACTTCTGTTTCTGCACCAAACTTCTGTTACTCTGCACCAAACTTCTGTTTCTGCACCAAACTTCTGTTACTCTGCACCAAACTTCTGTTTCTGCACCAAACTTCTGTTTCTGCACCAAACTTCTGTTACTCTGCACCAAACTTCTGTTTCTGCACCAAACTTCTGTTTCTGCACCAAACTTCTGTTACTCTGCACCAAACTTCTGTTTCTGCACCAAACTTCTGTTACTGCACCAAACTTCTAATAGTCAAACTAACTGAGCAGCGAGCAGCAGTACCTTCCTGGGCCCTGTGAGGCTCAGCTCCATCACTGTCAGGCTGAAGTTTGTTCGATGTCCTCGCTCATCAAACTGAAGCCAACCTGTCAGTCCCTCCAGCCGCACCTGCACAGACACACACACACACCATTATAAATATGTTAGGCTCTATCAGAACGTGTGGTTAACATGTGAGATGATTTACCTGTTGCAGGGCTCTCTGTATATCGATGCCCTGACCCCAGGGAGCGGGAGGGTTCGCCAGACACTCCCCTGCATTACCACGGCGAGAGATGTCAATCCGCTGCCGACGCAGGTTCTGGAAAGCTGTCGCCATGACGGTGACGCCGTCATAGGTCAGAGCTCCTGTGTACTGAAGACGAGAATGAGGTTCAGCAGCAGACTTTTTAAATGAGAGGGTTTAAATATCTGACCTTCAAACAGGAAGCACAAATACTACAAACCACAGTTACTGTAGTTTGATTAAAATAGTTTGACGTCAGCCTCCATGTGTCCTGTTCATGCTGCTACAGATGATGCTACTTTCATTCTGAAAAATATAATTTAACAATTTATACGTATATTCTAAAACAATGGCTTTTATTTTGAAACACCAGCAAAACACTAGAAAGATTTTATTTTGAAACAGGAACAGAATGTGTTGGAGTTTGGAAGTGTTTATCTGACATTCTGATTCAGTATGTAACAAGAACTTGATTTACACACACACACACACACACACACACACACACACACACACACACACACACACACGCGCGCACACAGCTGTGCCCCCTGCAGTTTGGGGGCCCAAGGCAATTGCCTAGCTTTGCCTAATGGTTAAAGGGATACTTCACCCGTTGAAACATGAATCTGTGTTGACATTGGGTCATATATGTAGAAATGTGAAATACATTTTGAAGTTGGTGCCTTCTTGACCGAGAAAAGGCAGAAAGTGTTTTTTTTGGCTCATGTGGATGAAAGACACCAAATCCCAGAATGCACAGCACCGCAGGCCACTCCCACTAAGGTCCTCTATTTACAGACATATTTACTTCAACACATAAGACTGTTTCCTCAACTGATTCAGAGATTTCTTCCAGAAGGAATTGGTATCTGGGAAAGGCTCCTCGTTCTCACGGCCCCCCGGCTCGGGCGGCAGCAGGCAGCAGTGGGCAGCAGCCGCAGCAGCCGATGCATAAGACCAGCCTGTCGGCAGCAGCCGCCTCACCGATATATTGCGGCACGTAGAGATAGCCACGAACATCCGATTGAAGCACAAGACCTTCAAAATCCCCTTCATCCATATCAGCTTGAAGTTGAAATATACTTTTTTCACCATTATCAGCTTTCCCCATAGAGCCTGTTAGCATAGCTTCAAGCAATATGGCGGACATTAAGTTTCGATTCTGGGAGTGAGTTCCCACCCACTGATCTGTGATTGGTCTGTAGCTTCAGTGGTCGAAAATATGAGGAACTAGCGTTGTAGTCTCACCCCGCTAACCACAACAGCTTCCAGTGACGCAAAATGACGATTTTTGCGTCATCGGAAATACTCAGGGGAAAATGAGGGCGGGATGCACGACCATTCAAAAATACTACCAGGTTTCTAATGATACAAAGATTAATGCTAATGGGTGAAGTATCCCTTTAAGTCCACCACCGCACACACACCCACACACACACACACACACACACACACACACACACACACACACACACACACACACACACACGCACACACACAAACTTTTTGTTCAATTTAATAAGTGGGCTGGTTCCCATTTACTTTCCCACATACCAGGCACCGTCATGACCACAAGCTCCACCCCCACCATCACCTACTGCACGCCAACCGGAAATTCAACCCCATTTATTACAAGTGGCGGCTTTGCTGCTCAAAACTCATAACCGCTGGGATATATAAGGACATGGACTGGGCTGTGTACCCTGATCTTCCTGCGGGCCAGTTTCAGGTCTTTGCTGTCGAAGTCGAGCCAGTCCTGGTTGATCTTCTCCACGGCCAGATCGGATTGGTTCACCAGCTGGAAACCAGTCACGTTGGGCCCTAGCTTCTGAAACTCTGTCATGTTCAGGTCCATGAAGCCCTGAAACACAGACACACACACACACACACACACACACACACACACAGAGGTCAGGGTGTAAGGTGGGTCACACTCTGACACACCCTCAGCACTCTTGTGTCAGACTCACCAGGTTGTTTAGGACGAAGTGATAATTCTTCAAGTTTCTCTTCTGAGCTGCAATCTGAGCGAGGACAGAAGAAGACAAAACGATAATTACAAACTTAATCAGTGTGTGTGTCTGTGTGTCTGTGTGTGTGTGTAACCCAAACCCTATAAAAACATGTTGTCCATCAGTATTTCTGTATTCATGTCATTGTATGGTTTAGTTCATCATGAGTGTGTTACTAAAATCATACAGTAGATCTCAAGCTCCACCTAAAGCTTCACCTGAGGATTTCACAGAATGAAATTAACCGAGTAAAGAACAGACAGGAGGAACACCACCTGATCGTTTTTAATAAGTGCAGCTCTAAAGCGACTGGAGCAGCAGCTGATTCTGGAGAGGTGACCCAGCTGCAGGTTTCCTGTAGGTCGTCCCTCTCTGCTCTCTCTCTCTCTGCTTCAAACATGTCATCATCTTTAAATGTAAAATTATCTTTCTGAACCAGTTCCAGTCACACTCTCTGTGTTCTCTCGCCAGACAGTCAATTTTGAATGAAGAAGAAATTAGTTCAGAATTAAAATCAAAAGAGTCGGAGCAGCTAAAAGAGAGTAAAACCCATCAGCTACGAAGACCGAGTCCGCAACAACCAGGACCATCCTCCCACACGATAACCTGAAGGATGATCCTCACATGATAACATGAAGGATGATTCTAACATGATAACATGAAGGATGATCCTCACATGATAACCTGAAGGATGATCCTCACATGATAACCTGAAGGATGATCCTCACACGATAACATGAAGGATGATCCTCACACCCTAACCTGAAGGATGATCCTCACATGATAACCTGAAGGATGATCCTCACACGATAACATGAAGGATGAACCTCACATATGATAACCTGAAGGATGATCCTCACACGATAACATGAAGGATGATCCTCACACATGATAACATGAAGGATGATCCTTACACATGATAACCTGAAGGATGATCCTCACGTGATAACATGAAGGATGATCCTCACACGATAACATGAAGGATGATCCTCACACATGATAACATGAAGGATGATCCTCACACATGATAACCTGAAGGATGATCCTCACGTGATAACATGAAGGATGATCCTCACATATGATAACCTGAAGGATGATCCTCACACGATAACATGAAGGATGATCCTCACACATGATAACATGAAGGATGATCCTTACACATGATAACCTGAAGGATGATCCTCACGTGATAACATGAAGGATGATCCTCACACGATAACATGAAGGATGATCCTCACACATGATAACATGAAGGATGATCCTCACACATGATAACCTGAAGGATGATCCTCACGTGATAACATGAAGGATGATCCTCACACATGATAACCTGAAGGATGATCCTCATATGATAACCTGAAGGATGATCCTCACACGATAACATGAAGGATGATCCTCACATGATAACCTGAAGGATGGTCCTCACACGATAACATGAAGGATGATCCTCACACGATAACATGAAGGATGATCCTCACACGATAACATGAAGGATGATCCTCACATGATAACCTGAAGGATGATCCTCACGTGATAACATGATGGATGATCCTCCCACATGATAACCTGAAGGATGATCCTCACATGATAACCTGAAGGATGATCCTCACACGATAACATGAAGGATGATCCTCACACATGATAACCTGAAGGATGATCCTCACACGATAACATGAAGGATGATCCTCACACATGATAACATGAAGGATGATCCTCACACATGATAACCTGAAGGATGATCCTCACGTGATAACATGAAGGATGATCCTCACACGATAACATGAAGGATGATCCTCACATGATAACATGAAGGATGATCCTCACACATGATAACCTGAAGGATGATCCTCACGTGATAACATGAAGGATGATCCTCACACATGATAACCTGAAGGATGATCCTCATATGATAACCTGAAGGATGATCCTCACACGATAACATGAAGGATGATCCTCACATGATAACCTGAAGGATGATCCTCACACGATAACATGAAGGATGATCCTCACACATGATAACATGAAGGATGATCCTCACATGATAACCTGAAGGATGATCCTCACACGATAACATGAAGGATGATCCTCACACATGATAACATGAAGGATGATCCTCACATGATAACATGAAGGATGATCATGGATAATAATCCACCAAACGGTGTCCCATGATTAAAAGATTTAATCCAAATAGTTACATCTATAAGCAAATCTACCGCCATTGTTTCACTGAACTTTTAATGAGAACTTATAGCTAGAACAGCCATTCTTTTTATTTTATTTTTATTTTGATATCCTAAATTAATACCTGAGGGAAATTCGGGTGTTACACTCTGTTATTTTGAGACATCTTTCTCACACACATAGGCCCGATTTCACACACATGCACAAACAGGACCTGTGGACATGCATTAGTGGAGAGATGTCAGAGTGGGGCTGCTACAAGCTGCTAAGCAGAGAGCGCACCAGAGCAGTTGGGGGTTCGGTGCCTTGCTCAAGGGCACCTCGGCAGTGCTCAGGAAGTGCCCTGACACCTCTCCAACTACCAGACCAACTTTCAGTATTGGTCCGCACCGGGACTTGAACCCTCCGGTTCCCAACCCAGGTCCCTACGGACTGAGCTACTGCCGAATGAGAGCCTTTGTTGAAAAGAGGTGCCTCCCCCTGTTCTGACGGCCTATCAAAAGCGTTTGTGCCAATGACTGACATCTCTTGTAGCCAATGAAATTCTCAAACCATGGATTTGCTGTTCTATCAGTACTTCAGGATGATTTCTTCATAAACACACTAAGGAGAGTGATTTAAAGGACTGAAAGTATAAATAAGATGATATTTATACCAAGAGAGGCCCTGAGTCATGCATTATTTAAAACAGACAAATCTATGTGAAGTTAGATATTAAACACCCCCCATAGAGCTGGAATGGAACCATCCTTGTGCACGACTGTGAGACTGAGAGTCAACTGAGGCTCTGACCAATGAATCATTGGGTACAAAAAACATTAAGACTGATTGGTCATGAAGCACTAATTTCTCAGTGTCTTTAAACTCTTAAACTCTTGACTTAAACAACAACACAGATTATGATCCACATATGTTCAGAGGGTTATCTCCATCTTTATAATAATCTTAACCACATATCTGTGTAGATATATTTTGAGAAAAGGCTTCTATTCAAACCCCACAACTTTCCTGAGAATCCTGACATCACTTTCAAAGTGCTCATTAACCTGCTGTGAGCAGACAGACAGTAAACTTTGTTCAGAAGGTTTTGCATCGGTATCATTTCTGTGTGCTAAATAAAACATCAAACAAAGAGCTGTTGATGTTTCTGGACACATTCAGAAGCATTAGATGAAAGGCATTCAGAAGAAGGAGATCACTGTCATTACTGCGAAAAATAATAACAGTGAACCTCCCCTTTCCTTTCAGACACTGCTTCTGTGTGCATACAAAAGGTAAAGGGTTGGCACACCTTGTTGCCATGACAACCATGAAAGAAAAAAAGCGATGAGACTCTTTTTAGAGTCAGGTTTGTGTGTGTAGCTATGGATCAGGCCGTTTTTACCAGCTTGAGGATGGAGTTGAGACGTTCCAGCTCACAGTCGATGATGATCTGAAAGTCCTTCTTGAAGTCGAGGTCAGTCAGCAGCTTGATGAAGCCCGTTTCTGTCAGAGTGTCCAAGTTCACTGAGGTGACCTGCCAAGTCCGCTCGGCCGCAGTGTCCAAGATCCTCTGCAGCACTGACAAACCTGAGAGGGCAAGAGAGGACACCTGAATCAGAGGTAGTCACCTTTATGTGTTCATGTGAGGATCTAACATCTAACAACTTTAGACACACCTGCCCCCATAAACACCTCTACACCTGTAAACCTGTCCCCATTAACACCTGTTCACCTACACACCTCTCCCAATTAACACCTGTCCACTTACACACCTACCTACACTACTGTCCCTATAAAAACCTGTCCATCTATGAACCTGTCCCCCTAAACACCTGTCCTTCAAAACACCTGTCCCCCTAAACAACTCTGAAGTTTTGAAAATTATGAAAATTGTTGTGTCAGTCGGGCCTTGAAATGGTTAACATGGTCAGAGTCACAAAAATCAAAACTTTCTAGCAATGTATAGCATAAGTGACATACACAGAACAGCAGGTGTTACCACTGACGGCCTGCGGGCCTCATCACTGTCCGCCTTGTTGTTCCCATGCTGGCAGCATATTTGTAACACTGAGCAGTTTGAATGTGACATGCTGAGGAGCAGATGTAAGTTACTGTGGCTCCTCAAACTGAATGTACTCTGTTTTTTTCTGCGGTAGAATCTGACTCTTGTGAAGTGTGCTGTCTGCCTCGGGTTGGACTTGGTCTGATGAAACTTCAAGTAGCTGCTTCACACTGACACAATGCAGCAGATTGATGGTTTATTTTTGTTTCACTGGCCTGATTTGGAAAAGAACAAATAAACATTGTTGATGACGATTAAAGTGAGAAGTTATATGAAATCAGATTTATGTGAGAAGCTTTTCGGGGCGAACTGTAATCTTTTATCTTTCTCCTGAGCTGTGATCCATGATTATAGCTTAGCAGCCTGACTTTGAGCAGAACCCTGATCCAGCTATAGTACACCTGTAAGTCCAGACTCAGGTAAAACAAGAACCCTGATCCAGCTATAGTACACCTGTAAGTCCAGACTCAGGTAAAACAAGAACCCTGAAACAGCTCCAGTACACCTGTAAGTCCTGATTCAGGTAAAACAAGAACCCTGATACAGCTCCAGTAACTTTTAACTACAAGTGTACCTGTCCCTTTTAACTACAGGTGTACCTGTCACTTTTAACTACAGGTGTACCTGGCCCTTTGAGCTACAGGTGTACTGTTCTTACTAAGCTAGAATTAGCTTTTAACTTAAACTATGCTAACACCTCTCTCCAACGATAGTGAAAATGCCACAAAGCCTTAAAAACCGTGAATCACAAAAGGATGAGTAGTGCTCCTTCCATCCTGGGGCCTCTTCTGTTTAATCTCTACATGCTCCCACTAGCTCAGATTATAAAAAACAATAAAATAAGTTATCATAATTACGCAGACGACACACAAATATATATTACAATGTTGCCAGGCAACCATGGTCCCATAAAAGCACTGGGTAAATGCATAGAGCAAATCAGTGAGTGGATGTGCAAAAATGTTCTCCAGCTAAACAAAGACAAAACTGAGGTTGTTGTTTTTGGAGCAAAGGAGGAGCGACTAAGAGTCAGCAATCAGCTTCAGTCAGTAAGACTTAAAACCACAGACCAGGCAAGAAATCTGGGCGTAGTGATGGACTCAGACCTCAATTTTAAAAGTTACATTAAGACAATTACAAAATCAGCCCACTATCACCTGAAGAACATATCAAGAATTAGAGGACTTATGTCCCAGCAGGACCTGGAAAAACTTGTCCATGCTTTTATCTTCAGTCATCTTGATTACTGCAACAGTGTCTTTACAGGTCTGCCTAAAAAATCAGTCAGACAACTACAGCTGATCCAGAACGCTGCTGCTAGAGTCCTCACCAAAACCAAGAAAATGAATCACATCAGTCCAGTTCTGAGGTCCTTACACTGGCTCCCAGTCTGTCAGAGAATAGACTTATAGAATAAATCCTGCTGCTGGTTTATAAAGCGCTTAAAGGTTTAGGGCCAAAATACATTAGTGACCTCCTGATTAATTACGAACCATCCAGACCGCTCAGGTCGTCTGGGACAGGTCTGCTCTCTGTCCCCAGAGTCAGAACCAAACATGGAGAAGCAGCATTCAGTTTCTATGCTCCTTATATCTGGAACAAACTCCCAGAAAACTGCAGGTCTGCTGAAACTCTCAGCTCTTTTAAATCGAGGTTGAAGACACACCTGTTTACAGCTGCCTTTCATTAAACAGCTTTAATAAGATTTTAAACTTTAACTCTGCACTGGAACTTTTAACTCTTTTTATATTTTTACTTTATTTATTTCAATTAATTTCATTTGAATTATTTTTATTTGAACATATGTCCAGATTTAATAATTCCAGTGATTTTTAAATGTTCTATTTTAATGTTTCTTTTTTTTCCTCTGTCCTGATGCTTTTGATGTCTTGTGTGAAGCACTTTGAATTGCCTTGTTGTTGAATTGTGCGACATAAATAAACTTGCCTTGCCTTGCCTTGCCTATTAATGAAATATATTCTAACATGATGGATTCTGTTCTGATGATGAAACAGGAAGCTTTCAAAACCATCCTTTGGGTTGATTCTCATTAACGTCAGCAGTGTTTAAGATGTTTTTAAAGCAGGTCTTGAAAGGTTGAAATGACAAATTAAAGCTACATTATGTAAGTCCTGCAGCTTGATCCAACACCTGGGAAAGTTCTCAGATGGTAAGCTGACTTTGAAAGGGTGACGCTTGTTTGTGCACTTCCTCACGGGGTATTATCTCCAACATGAAGCCCTACAGGCCTGGATAGTTAACCAGTCTTAGAACAGGATTTGGAGTATGGACATCAAGGGAGAGAGACTGACTGAGGAACCAGAGGAAACCTGAGACTGACTGACTGACTGGCTGGATTTGACTCCAAACTAATGCTGCTGTAAACACAGACTGTTCGTGTCCTCACTTTTGATTTGTGGACTTCAGTTTGACATTCTGTCCACCTCCTCTCTCTTGTTGGAGTCAGAAGTAAAAACATTTGGACAAACAGGAAGAAGCTAAAGAGGAACGAGGTACGTAAAGTTTCCCTTTGTTATCCTCATGTTTCATGTCCTGTGTTTCCTTTTTTACCTCGATGCTTCATCCTCCACTTCCTGCCCTCCCTGCTGTGTCTCCTGCTTCTGTTACCTGATTTTTTTAACAGAGGTTTTCCTCCACTGTTAAAATATAAAAAATCACGTCCCAACATGCTCAGACACATCTTCGCCCACATGAAACACTTAAATGCACTTTTAAGGCTGTCATGAACACACCAAGTCAACAATGATGTACTTGACATGCAAACATTTTCTCCCTGTTCCTCTGCAATGACCATTTCATTTTCAAAGTTGTCCCACCGCCCTGGAGACTGACCGGGTCTCGTCTAAATCTGCAGACATTGGGGGCGGGGTTTGTGTGGTCAGGGTTTTGTATAAAGCAGCAGTGACCTCCGTCGTCCAATCAGGCGTCTCTGCTCGTCCACATAGTGAGAGAGTAACTGTGTGTGTATGTGTGAGCGTGTAAAAAGTCCAGTTAGCATCGTTAGCACCAGCGCTAGTTTGGTTACATCTGCCATCGCTCTAATCTCATGTAAACTGAAGTGACGGTTACAAAACTAAACTCTGTTTTAAACACAGAAACACCTTAAACAGAGTTTCTGAACATCTTCACCCTGGAAGGAGTTTTACTAACGGAGCGTTTACAAAGAGCTGAAACTCAAAAATACCCCTCCACGTGTGGACGAGGTCTCAGTCTCTTTGTTCCCTTCCTTCTTCCTTTGTGACAGTGTTGATTTCCCTCGAGTTGATTCCTATAACCATGTTTCCCTATGTTTGATGAGCCTTTGGGATACCTTCTGTGTACTGACCTTATTTCTGATTTAACAGACTTTGAATTGTCTCTGTTTGGAGATGTGCTTTCTGGGTTCTCTGGGTTAGGGGTTAGTCTGGTTCAGTGTGTCACATGTTACTGATTCTATGTAAATTCTTGGTTTGACCACGAGCGATCAAACAATGTACATCGCTTTATGGTTGTTCAAAAGAAGAAGAGTGATGATAAGTGCTCCCTCAGAGGAGAAATGGTTCAAGTCAGCGTAAAAAAAAACAGCATGTGAGAGTTTACAGATGGTTCCCCGTCCTCCCCACAGGGAGGCGCTGTGTGGTGGCGGCAGACGTTGATAGTGGACATAAACCTGAGCTGTTGGGAGTCTTCAGCCTGAGGAGAGCCGCTCTGCCTCCAGATAAAAGCTAACGTCTCGTCTGCAGATGTTGAGGACCAATAACATGAGACAGACAGCACCGCGGGGGCAGACACTGTGGACACACTTCCTGCCATGGGTCTGCCACCAACTGTCAGATGGACTATAAAGTCATGGGAGGCACCAACGGCTGAGAGCGGAGGAGAAGAAGCCTCTTTTTCTCATTCTTAGAATTTATCTGCAACTCTAAGCTCAGAGGAAGAATTCAAAATTTGTGTCTCTAAACGTGAATCTTTGAGTGCAGCTGCAGGGCGACAGGAAGCAGCAGCTCCTGTCAAACACCATCATTATGTTGTTAACGGACCGGGCTGAGGACCTGGTCTGGTTGTAAATGTGATAACGATGGTAAACAATGGGTCCTTCAAAAGCCTCGGCCCCAACACATCACCCGGAATATCACCAGTTTATTCAACACCAGTTAAACCAACGACACACAGTCAATATAGCCATGTCATAACCACGATAAGATTCAAGATTCAAGATTCAAGATTCAAGATTCAAGATTTTTATTTGTCACATGCTCATACAGATGTGCAGTGAAATGTAAAGACTGTTCCGCAAGGCCATGCAATAACACTCAAATTACTAATACACATATATACAGTAAAATAGAAATAATGTAAAATTTAAAAAAAGAAATATTTGAATATACAAAATATAGAATATAGAATAATGTAAACAGTGTAAAGTGTCAGTGTGTAAAGAAATGTTTGAATATACAAAATATAGAATATAGAATAATGTAAACAGTGTAAAGTGTCCAGGGTGTCAAGATTCAAGATTTTTTTTTAATTTGTCACATGCTCATACAGATGTGCAGTGTAAATGTAATGTCAAAGTGCAATGTGCAGATTGGAATGTGTGGTGTGTGTGCATCATGTAATCACAGTTCTGTTTTGTTTTTAACTGAGGACAGTGGAGTTAACAGTCCGGACAGCCTGAGGAAAGAAGCTCTTCCTGAGTCTTTCTGTGTTCGCATTGATGTGTCGAAGGCGCCTGCCAGAGGGTAGCCACGTAAACAGTCCGTTACCTGGGTGGTGGGGATCACTCATGATCCTCTTTGCCCTGGCTGTGCTCCTCCTTGTGAAGATGTCCTGGAGGGTGGGGAGTGTTCTTCAGGACCTTCAGAGAGACTTTGAATTTCCTCAGCTGTCTGAGGTGATAGAGGCGCTGCCTCGCCCTCTTCACCTGACTGTCTATGTGGGTGGTCCATGTTAAATCCTCAGAGAGCTGCACCCCCAGGTACGTGAAGCTGCACACCCTGTCCACCAGCGTCCCATCAATTCTCAGTGGGGTGTAATCCCTTTGCTGTCCTCTCCTGAAGTCCACAATCAGCTCCTTGGTTTTGCTGACGTTCAGGAGCAGGTTGTTGTCCTGGCACCACTGTGACAGGTTTCCAACCTACCCCGTATACGTCTGCTCATCATTGTTGCTGATGCGACCAACAACCACCGTGTCATCTGCAAATTTCACGATGATGTTGGAGCTGCTTGTGGCCACACAGTCATGTGTGTACAGAGTGAAGAGCAGGGGGCTGAGGACACAGCCCTGTGGTGCTCCGGTGTTGAGGGTGCAGGGGCTGGAGGTGTGTCTGCCCACTCTGACCACCTGGGATCTGTTCTTCAGGAAGTCCAGGATCCAAGCACACAGGGAGGTGTTAAGTCCGAGGTTGAGCAGCTTGGAATGGAGGTTGGCGGGGACTATGGTGTTGAAAGCTGAACTAAAATCAATGAACAGCAGTCTCACATAGTCCCCCTTCCTTCTGTCCAGATGGGTGAGGGTGGTGTGCAGTACCTGGGTGCTAGCGTTAGCCTCAAATCGTGCATAAAAGTCATTCAGTTCGTCAGCCAGAGCGGCGTCTGCACTCACCGAGACATGAGCTGGATTGGAACATGCCCCAGTCGACGTCATCCAGAGCGTCTCGCAGCGTAGCCTCTGATTGGTCGTTCCAGCGCCTAACCTGCCTCATCACCACCTTTTTACGTACAATCGTCTGTTTGTACCTTGGCAAAAGGTAAATGTCGGAATGGTCTGATTTACCCAGTGGGGGCAGGGAAGTCGCCTTGTAGCCCTCTTTGAATGGCGTGTAGCCCTCTTTGAATGGCGTGTAGCAGTGATCCAGTGTATTGTTGACCCTGGTGGAGCAAGTGACGTGTTGGAAAAAGTTCGGCATAACTTTCTTCAGGTTCGCCTTGTTAAAATCCCCGGCCACGATGAGGGCAGCGTTGGGATGTTTGTTTTGGCGCCGGCACAGCACGTCATGCAGGTCCGATAAAGCTGTGTCCGTGTCCGCTTGTGGTGGGATGTAAACAGATGTAGCGATGACCGAAGTGAATTCCCGAGGGAGGTGAAATGGACGGCATAGGATGGTAATGTGCTCCAGATGTGGCGAGCAGGAGTTGGAGAGAGTTTTAATGTTTTGTGGGTTACACCAGCTGGTCATAAAACAAACCCCTCCACCCTTTGACTCCGTCCTGTCCTTCTGAAACGCAGAGAACGAGTCCGATGGCGTGATGATCCGGCTCCACAGGAGTGAGCCATGTTTCCATCAGGCAGATGATGTTACAGTCCCTCATGTCCCGTTGGTATTTTACCCCTCAGATCATCCATCTTGTTATCCAGGGACTGGACGTTGGCAAGAAGGATGCTTGGCAGGGGTGGGCGGTGGGCCTGAGTTCTTAGCCTGTTTCAGACACCGCCTCGTCTTCCGCGGTGCTTTTTCCTCCTCTGGCCATTGTTCCCGTCCTGTGTTGTGTTACGCAGGAGTTCGACCGGCAACCACTGATCATCGTTGGAAACTGTGTTTGTGACCAGTCTCTTTATGTCCAAAAGCGTATTTCGGTCATAAGTTATCTTTGCCGAAAGAGCTGATGTAAAAAAGTTCACAAAAATAACATAAATAAAGAAAAAAACACACAGCCTCAGCGGAGCCACCCGGACAGCGTCTGGACACGGCCGCGTCATCTTCTGATAAACAACTTTCCATGTATAGTACGACAATCACAGAGACTATTTGTGCTGGTCAGATTAAAGATGACTTAATCAGATTGTCTGATAGCTAGGCTAATCGCTATCTGCGGAGATGCAACGCTAAAGTGATCACTTTAAAACATACTCTTGAATCTATGCTACTGTGATTGGCTGAAGAGGAAGGAGACATCTGATTGGCTACAGACATTTCCCTGCTGAAAAAAATGCATTTGTGAATCTAACCACGGCAGGGGAGTCTCAAAAGTCCCACACACAAACGCAGTGAGGTTCACAAATGACAAACAGTTTGTAAAAGCAGATTGAACAGTTTGTAATGTAACAAGATACAAATGTGTTTTTTAAATATATATGTATATTATATGTATTTGTGGATTTCTATTCCATATATATATAAAACTAGTATTTGTGTGTGAATCAGAACTACATTTGTGAATCTTATTTTTTTATTTGTGGATTTGTTTTACATTTATATAGAATGAAATATATTTGTGAATCCTTCTGTGTGCATTTGTGAATATTGAGACTGATCTGTCCTATCCATCAGCTGCTCGAGCTGTCATGTCATGAGAACTGTCAGCTTTCATTTTCAAAGAAACATGACGGAGCTACTTTGAGATTTGATAGATCAATAAAAATGAGACGATAGGAAGTACACCAACCAGGGAACAACACATCTGTCCACAGCTTCCTGCTGAACAAACTATGCTGCAATCTTTACATGAAAGTCATTCACAATGAGCTCACCTGAGTCAGGGCTGTACATGTAGATGAACCTGGTCCAGTAGAAGTGCTCCAGTAGGGCCATGAGGGGCTCCTGCAGCTGGGGCCGGAGCTGCAAGACGAACTGGTTGTTGGTCTGAACGGGGAAGGAAGGCGTGACGAAACAGACGTGCAGAGAGCCGCAGAATGACATCAGCATGTTGACGGTGCGCCGGTCGTACAGACCCATGATGGCGTACACACCCTTTGAGAACTGAGAGCAGACTGGGAAAGAAAGGAGAGAAAACAGAGGATATTTGAGCTGCAGCATCCGGGGAACAAAGTGACAGTGAGATCTCAGCATCAAGCTAACGAACTCAGATGGACGTCCTGGTCGATCTTCACCCTCCAGCAGAATAATGTACCAAACCTTCATTCATTAATCAACAATCATTCATGTCTCTCTCCTTCTGTCTTTCTGATCAAGCGATCAGCTGATTTACTCTTTAAGTTCTTAACCAACCAGATTCTGCCTCGACCTCTATCGACCAATCATCCTGCTACATATTTTAAAATCTGTTCTCCTCTCTTTCGCCGTCAGTTTGTCATTTCATACGTTTTATTCATTTTCTGATCTTAATCTAAACCGTCTCCTTCTTTAATCACACACTGTGTTTACGATCTGTCTGTGTGCCAACAGCATTAATGAGCGCCGAGACGCGGTGCGTTCTAGACACGCCGATCACACAAACTTAATATCTGCCATGTTTTATTGCTGGTCTGTCTCCATCATCATATCTTTGTTGTAGGTAACCAGTCTACCTGGATGGTATGTTTGTGTTGTGTTTCTCAAACATTGAGTTCCAACATGAAAATCACCCAAAATGAAAACCAAACTAAAGAACTAAGGCAACAAAAACTGTGTGTTGAGCAGGTTCAGGTTGCTGTGTTTGTAGAGAGTGATGTAAGTAGTGCTGTTTGTATCAAATAAAATCCACCTCCTCTGTCACCAAAAGGTCTCTCTCTGCAGGGATCCTTTCTGTTTACATGCTGCAGACATCCAGTCACCATGTGCAGAGGATGAAGGAATGTTTTTAGTATTTTTAGGAACCAGAGGGAGAAATTAAAGTTTAGTACTCTTCAGCACCGTCTCCATCATATTTAGTTTATCCTTCTTTTGAATTTTAATCGCCTCTTCTTCCCCGCAGAGCCAGAGCTTTCTGAAATGTGCCCGTTGATTGTTTTATCTGCCTTAGTCGATATGAAACTCCAAACAGCAGAATCTGTGTTTGGTAATAAGCTAAGGGATGATAAAGCGTTCTTATCTTCATGGACGTGATTTCAGCTGCTGACTTATCTGCTGCTGCGTGGCTGATAAATGTTCCTGTTTCTCACAAAAGGCCTCCACACGGTAAATCCCCGGACGAACAATGGATATAATCAAATTAGTGTTCAGCAGCGCTCCTTCACACTCAGGGATTAAGTCTGAACACAAAGTAGTTCTCAGTGCTGAGGCCCCTAGAGTCGTTCAGGAAATAACCGTCTTATTTTACGCTCTCCTCGCTCAGTCCCATTCAGCCAAGTCCTCTTTGGGAAACAAAGCAGGAGGAGAGATAAGCTGAGACACCTGTCAATCAATCACACTAATATACACTCACCTGTGAGGATCACTGTAATCTTAATTCAATTCAATTCAATTCAATTTTTATTTGTATAGCGTCAACTCATAACAAGTGTTATCTCGAGACACTTTACAAAGATCAGGTAAAAGACCTTACTCATTGTTATGTTACAAAAAGCAGGTAAAAGACCTTAATCATTGTTATGTTACAAAAAGCAGGTAAAAGACCTTACTTATTGTTATGTTACAAAAAGCAGGTAAAAGACCTTAATCATTGTTATGTTACAAAAAGCAGGTAAAGACCTTAATCATTGTTATGTTACAAAAAGCAGGTAAAAGACCTTAATCATTGTTATGTTACAAAAAGCAGGTAAAAGACCTTACTCATTGTTGTGTTACAAAAAGCAGGTAAAAGACCTTACTCATTGTTGTGTTACAAAAAGCAGGTAAAAGACCTTAATCATTGTTATGTTACAAAAAGCAGGTAAAAGACCTTAATCATTGTTATGTTACAAAAAGCAGGTAAAAGACCTTAATCATTGTTATGTTACAAAAAGCAGGTAAAAGACCTTACTCATTGTTATGTTACAAAAAGCAGGTAAAAGACCTTACTTATTGTTATGTTACAAAAAGCAGGTAAAAGACCTTACTCATTGTTGTGTTACAAAAAGCAGGTAAAAGACCTTACTCATTGTTATGTTACAAAAAGCAGGTAAAAGACCTTACTCATTGTTATGTTACAAAAAGCAGGTAAAAGACCTTGCTTATTGTTATGTTACAAAGATCATTAATCAAACTGAAGGAATGTTTTCTTTAGTCTACAGCCTCCAGGGGGGACATCAGTTCTTAATCTGTTTTTTCAATAAAATCATGATCTCAGAGGTGACCGAGGCAGAGAACATGTTCCTGAGGATTGTGGATGGAGACTCAGACTGTGAGATCTCAGATGATGATGATGATGAAATAGAGAAACAGTTATTAAAGGTCCAATCAGTGAGCTGTGTAGAGAGTGAGATGATAAAGGTATCTTACTATCTGATCATTAAGGAAACATGTTGAAGTGCTGGCTTCTCTGACAACAATGCAGCAGCCAGTATGTCCTCCTTCTAACTTTAGATTCTGCTCCTGAATGCTCTGGATTTGTTTGGACCAGAGAAGGTAGGCGCTTTTAAGGCGACCCCATCACTCGGCCGTTTTGGACGCCCCTCTGTTTGTCAGATATGAGAGCAGTTATCAGGTCAACAGGTGTTGCAGAGATGGAAGCGGGCAAGAGAAGTGGTTCAGATAGAAGTGATTGTACCCGACCTAAAAAGCCTCTGCATGTTTCTAATAAGCTCCACGAGCAGAAACGTGCTCAAACTAGGATCAATATTGGAGATGCTTTTGAAAAATGGAGAGAGGTTAGAGTTACATACTGCTCCTTTAGAGTCTATTTTAGACGTCTGGTTGTTTTTGTGTTGTTAAGTCTGGAGGAGATTCACTTTAAGTGGTTTTAGGTTGTGAAGGACAACCTGTCTAAAATCTGTACAAACCAGTGTGTCTGTGTGTGTGTCCTTGGTGCAGCCTTTGATCCCTGTGGCTGTGCGAACATGCTAACAACTCTCAATGGAAATAGCTCCTCCCCCTGGGCCATGCTATTATGCTAACAATAGCCCTTAGCCTTTAGGTGGAAGCTATCATGCTAACGAGTGATCTGTCTGTTAGCATCAGTGCTGCTGTAGAGCTCCTTCATCAGGAGGCTGTGCATACACATGTTTCTGTAGATTTAGAATGAGTGATGTTTGGTGCTTTAACACAGAATACACAAAGTCTGTAATGAATCCACATCACTGATCATTAAAATAAGGGAGTTTGCAGAAACATGGTTTGTATCGAGCCCGTCTGTTTTCAGTGTTTAGAGGTTTAACGACTGGAAAGTGATTATTTAAAAAAAAAATGTAGGACATGTGGCGTTCTACAGGTGATGAAGCCTTCAAACACATTCTGTAACATTAGAGCAGGTCTGACCATCTGATCCAGTCCTTCTGATGATCCCAGCTCGCCAAACTAGAACCTTTATGTATAAAATCTGTCACAGCGTCCGAGATCTCGTCCGGAGAAAGGTTCAGAAAAGTCTTGGTTTAACGGCCGTATCACAGCTGTCCAGGTGACAGGTTAGGGTCACGCACTGAGATCTATAAACTCCTCGCATGTTTAAAAAACCTGCAAATAAAACCCATTTTGATTTGTTAACGTTGAATGTGATGCGTGACAGCTCTGACACTTCCTCCTCTCATCAAGGACGCTCTCAGTGACATCACAGAGACTGAACGACCTCACTGAGAGTCCTCCAGTCACACATCTCGCTCCTCGCCACTCAAAGCTTTTAGACAGAGCTTTATTTAAACACAGCCCAGAGATGAGGATGGGCGCCGCGGGGCTCACAGCTGAGGCCGCGTCTGCACACAGAGCTGCTCGTCCTCCTGACATCTGTCCGTCAGATCTGTCCGTCTGTAACAACCATCGTCAGGACGACGAGAGATCGTTCAGCTGAGAGGTATCGACGGTTATCAAGAGGTCGAGAATTACCATCCTCCTCCTGTCTTCACCACGCTGCTCTGCTGAAAAGACGAGGCAGAACACATCCAAAGCATTGTGTCACGCTTTCACTCCGTCATCCCGCGTTCCCGTCACTTAGCTCTTCCCCGCCACTTTCCCAGAATGACATGCAGTCAGCTCGCAAACAGAACGAGCTCTGATCCCTGCACCAACACTCCACGCTGACGTTCATCCACTCTGTTTGTAGGATGTGAAGAGACTGGTTCAGATAGAACAAGAGACAGGGTCAAAGGTCACAGACTGAAGGGGACAGAGACACTGCTTCCTCCAGTGTTTATCTGACTGACCAATCAGAGTCCGTCTGGTCCGATCTCTGTCAGCTCTGTGTAAGGATGTCGGTCAAAGGTCAGACAAGCTGTCCTCATTATGACGACACTATTACCTCTGTAATAAACACCTGTGTGTATGGATATGTAGTTCTTTATTTATCTCAGTAATAAACACCTGTGTGTATGGATATGTAGTTCTTTATTTATCTCAGTAATAAACACCTGTGTGTATGGATATGTAGTTCTTTATACCTCAGTAATAAACACCTGTGTGTATGGATATGTAGTTCTTTATTTACCTCCTGTGTGTATGGATATGTAGTTCTTTATTTACCTCCTGTGTGTATGGATATCTAGTTCTTTATTTATCTCAGTAATAAACACCTGTGTGTATGGATATGTAGTTCTTTATTTACCTCCTGTGTGTATGGATATCTAGTTCTTTATTTATCTCAGTAATAAACACCTGTGTGTATGGATATGTAGTTCTTTATACCTCAGTAATAAACACCTGTGTGTATGGATATGTAGTTCTTTATACCTCAGTAATAAACACCTGCATGTATGGATACAGCCAGCCAGGCTACAACCACAGCTAATTGGGCTACAACCACAGCTAATTGGGCTACAACCACAGCTAGCAGGGCTACAACCACAGCCAGCCAGGCTACAACCACAGCTAATTGGGCTACAACCACAGCTAATTGGGCTACAACCACAGCTAGCAGGGCTACAACCACAGCCAGCCAGGCTACAATCACAGCTAATTGGGCTACAACCTCAGCCAGCCGGGCTACAACCACAGCTAATTGGGCTACAACCACAGCCAGCCGGGCTACAACCACAGCTAGCAGGGCTACATCCACAGTTAGCAGGGCTACATCCACATCTAGCAAGGCTGCAACCACAGCCAGCCGGGCTACAACCTAGGCCAGCCGGGCTACAACCACAGCTAGCAGGGCTACATCCACATCTAGCAAGGCTGCAACCACAGCCAGCCGGGCTACAACCACAGGTAGCAGATTCACGCCACCAGCAGCGCAAGGATATCAAACTGAGGAACCCAGTAATGAAAAAGCATCGCGCTACAAAATTATTTCAAACACTCAATCAAGCCAAAACAGTCTGGGATCCGAAGTGCAAGACCGGTGGCTTATTTGGGGGACACTTAAACATCAGGAGCATGACTCAAAAACGGGAACAACTACAACATATATTAGGCAATTCTAATGTTGACTTTTTAGGACTGACAGAAACATGGCTCACTCGCTCCTCTCCAGAAGCTGTAATAAATATACCTGGATACAACACCTTTAGAAGAGACAGGGGTAAGGGCAGGGGCGGGGGGTTCTCTTATACATTAAAAACACCTTAAAATGTGAGCAAATTGAATGGCCTAGTGAAGTTGGACTTGAATGTATTGGTGTGACTATTTCTCTTTCATTTGAAATGTCATTTACTGTAATTTGTAGTTACCGGAAGCCATCTGCAAAGATAGATTTTTATGATCAAATGAAACTTCTTCTGGACTATTGTAACTTCGACAAAGAGTTGATTATCATGGGTGACTTGAATATTAACTGGGATGATAAGAAGGATAGAAACAATCTCAAGCAAATTACTGACCAATTTAATCTTAAACAAATAATAGATAAACCCACCAGAATAACTGCTCGTTCCTCAACCAGAATAGACTTATTATTTACAAATCATCCTGAAAGAATTAAAAAAAACCTACAATCTACTAACAGGAATCTCAGATCATAATATAATTTTGTTCTCACGAAAACTCTCAAAAACAAGATTTCCCAACTCATACACAACTAGAAGTTGTCATGAGTTCATTCCACAAAACCAAGTCTGGACGCAGCTCTCAAAGAGAGTGACTGGAGTGAAACTCTCATGAGTGAAAATATAGAAAATGGTTGTGATATATTTGGTTTAAAACTAAATGAAATAATGTCTCCATTTCTGAGAAAGGGAAAACAAAGAAAAAATAAAAGGAATCCACTGCCCTGGATAGATGAAGAATGCAGAAAACTAATGAAAGACAGAGATATGTTGCTGAAAAAAGCATTAAAATCAGGTCTGACCACAGACAGACAGAGATTTACCTCAATTAGAAATAAAGTAATAAGCACAATGCGGCGGGCAAAGGCAAATTTCTTCATGACCATTATTGAAGATGCAAAAGGAAATAACAAAGTTATATGGCAAAATATTAATAAATTAATTGGTCGACAACCTAAAAATGGCACTGATAATTTTGAAATAAAACTTAACAACGTACCTGTGCAAAATCCCTCAACTATAGCCACTGAAATGAACAAATACTTTATGAATTCGGTTAATGAGATAACACAACAGTTTACCCCCCCAAACTGTATACATAACCTTCCTAATCCCAATCATGCAGCTTTTAAGATAGCGGAAATATCTGAAGTAGAGGTGATGAATATTATTAACTCCCTCAAACGGTCAAAATCCAAAGATGTGTCTGGACTCGACACACATTTTTTAAAATTGTATAAAGAATCATTAATTGTACCAATTACACATTTGCTTAATTTATCCTTTAAACAAAGTGTAGTGCCCTCAGCGTGGAAGCTTGCTGTTATCACCCCAATTTTTAAATCTGGTGATAAAACCGAAATGGCAAATTACCGACCTATCAGTAGTCTACCCGTAATCTCCAAAATAGCAGAGAAGTGGGTCGCAAAACAACTGAACATACACTTAAATAATGGCCACACACCACAGCATCCGATGCAGTTTGGGTTTCGTAACCACCATTCTACAGAGTCTGCAAACTGCATGTTGAAAAAATCAAAAGCCTTCTTGATAGGAATGCCTGTGTAGGTGCTGTATTCCTGGACCTCAAGAAGGCTTTTGATACCGTCCACCATAGTGTTCTTATCTCAAAATGAACTTGTTACAATTTTTCACAGGAAGCACTACTCTGGTTTGAATCATACTTATCAATTAGAAAACAATGCATGTCCATCTCTGGCACCAAATCCTCTTACCTTGACTGTCCAACAGGGGTCCCACAAGGCAGTATTTTGGGACCTATTTTATTTACTATTTATACAAATGACCTTCCAGAAGTGTGTAAAAATGTAAACATTCAAATGTACGCTGACGATGCTGTTGTTTTTACACAGGGCAGAAATACTCATGAAGTCTCAC